>NC_083636.1:21868128-22043128 GCF_963576545.1 Limanda limanda | reverse complement strand
GTCAATCAGCAAATCAATGAACCGACTAATCATCTCTCCTGAAATGCTCCTCAGGAACTTGTGAGTGATCAGAGAACGGATTTGTCCTCTTTGTGTCTCTGCTGTGAACAACAACACCTGAGAGAGGAATGCTAATGAGCCCAGATGTTTCCAGATGTTTCCAGATGTTTCCAGACGTCACTTCAGAGTGTGACGTCTGATCTGAGAGCAGCAGCCACATGTCGATAACAGTCAGCATTGATCGGATTCAGGCCCTTTATTAAAGACTAAAACACACACACACACACACACACACACACACACACACACACACACACACACACACACACACACACACACACACACACACACACGCACGCACGCACACACACATGTAATTGCAACCTCAGTCTGTTGGCATGGCAACCGCAATCATCCGGCCAGTGCGACCTACTTATGACGTCATCAGGCGAGGTGTGTTTGATTGGACGCATGATGAATGGCTGAGACAGAGAGAGAGAGAGAGAGAGGGAGAGAGAGAGAGAGAGAGAAAGAGAGAGAGACAGAGAGAGAGACAGAGAGAGACAGAGAGAGAGAGAGAGGGTGAGAGAGAGAGAGGGAGGGGGGGAGAGAGAGGAGCAGCATCAGGTTTCAGCTCTGGTGTGAGAAAATAAGAGTGTAAAGATGTTATTAATGATAGCAGCAACAACTCATATCATATTAATAATAATAGTTGTTGTAATCACAATATATATACCCCCCCCCTCCTCCCTCCTTCCCCTTCCCTCCTGATCCAATCACATCATCATCATAGAAACCGGTTGATCCACAGTAACCAGTCTGCCTCCAATCAACCCCCTGCTATGTCACTGTGTGTGTGTGTGTGTGTGTGTGTTTTAGGGGGGGGGGTTATGTGGTTATGAAAGTGAAACTAAACTTAATAAGAAGATGCAGATCCCTCTGAGCCAATCATTATTAAAAGTATGACCTTGTTCTGACCTTGTTACAGCGCCTCCTGCTGGGTCACCACTGTGATGCTGCAGTCTTTTAATAGCGTGTCGTTATCTAATCATCACTCGTTCCAGGAATTTGTTTTCACTTTCTCTAACATGATAATATAAGTTAGCCTCAGTGGAGATCTGCGCTCCACAGCGCCCCCTCTAGTTTGGCAGAGTAGTGGTGAAGCTGCAGATCTTGAACCCGTGAGATGTGGTGAGAAGCTCCAGAACAAGGGGACAGTAACATGTGTTTCTGTCTCAGTGCTCGTACGTTCCTCCCTGTGAGCGGGACAACCAGAAGAACCGAGACAGCGTCCTGTGGTGGGAGGACTACTTCACCAAGGAGGTCAGCAGCCAGTCCTTCACCTGCTTCTTCAACCAGCAGAGGAGGTGAGCGGCTCTCTCACCTTTACACTCGTCTATTTGAAGCTGTGCTGCAGATAAATTGGGAGCAGCAGGATGTGTGAGGCTATGAAAATGAACATGGTTGTTACCTCAGGAGATGAGAAGGCTGAGTCACCGAGGCGTCTTTGTGACAACGCGTTTTCCACTTCACAATCTACCACTGCTGACCTCTGACCTCAATTTGTAAAAGCAGGTTTTTCACAGACGATGTTGCTCCTGCAGAAGATTAAAGCTACAACTGCAGGGAGTTGGTAAATTGAGCTGCAGTCTTCA
Organism: Limanda limanda; assembly: GCF_963576545.1. Taxonomy (NCBI): domain Eukaryota; kingdom Metazoa; phylum Chordata; class Actinopteri; order Pleuronectiformes; family Pleuronectidae; genus Limanda; species Limanda limanda. Next base: position 22,041,473 of record NC_083636.1, on the reverse strand, counting down.
GTCTGACTGGTTGACACTCTTCTACAACCAGTCTGACGAAAATGTCCAGAAGGTTGAGTCCAGACGTTCTGGATTTTGTCTTTCACATGTGAAGCAGCAGCAGGAGATTGTTCGACTCGTTTACGTTCATGCAGCTGCTCCTGAACTTCTCAGGAAAATGTCTAGATTCAATTCAGGTCAGAAAACAGATATTTCATTAGACAAAGTGTTTTAATTCAGATTCTGGCAAAATGGTAGAAACAGATTAATTATTATGAAGTCCCCTCCTGATAATAAACGCTGCGGAATAATAAAGTTAAATATAAACAGGTCAATTGATCTCAAAGCTGCAGAACATTCTCTTTTAGCTTTTTGTTCAGGTTAAAAACTGATTTATTTTATCAGCTTAATCTTCGTTTTATTCAGAGGCGACTATCACCCGGGACCTTGTCTGGCTTTAACTTCTTTGGTTCATAAAAATAAAAACTGGAATGTTCATAGGGATTTTTTAAAGTTAAGAAGAAACACGATTAGTCACCTAAGTTGGTTTTGTTTTGGCCGTGGAATGAAAGTTTTATCCTACAGGTTTCTGGTGGTTTTTCAGTGTTAAACCAACCAGTTGTCCCTTCCTCTCACTATCTGTGTTTTCAGGCCCGATGACGTGTTGTGGCGTCGCTCCCATGACACCAGCGTCCTGCTGCACTGCGTCCTCTGGCCCATGGTGTCGCTGCTGCTGGGGACGCTCATCGTGCTCCTCACGGTCTGCGCTCGCTCCCTCGCCGTTCGAGCCGAGGCGCTGCAGAAGAGGAAATGCTCCTACGAGGTTTGCCAGGACCTGTCTGCCACAGCCTCAGAACGCCGCGGCACCAAGGCCGGAGACCCCCCCTCCACAAACTCTGACGCCGAGCTGTCCTCGCCATCAAGGACCCTGCCGCTGTTCGCAGTGCCAGTGCGACGCCGTGACCGAGAACATTAGGAAGGAACTGAAAGTTGTTTTAACGTCATCAAGTCTTTTCTCTAAAGATGCTGATGAGCCAACCAGCTGCTGTCTACAGCGGTTTGTATAATCAGAAAACACGAGGCGAAGCTGGAAGGGTCGTTTCCCCCTGTGGCCTGTAGATGTCAGCAGAATCACTTTAGAGAAACATCTGCACTTTTTCTCAGATTTTAACGAACGAAGTCGATCGGCGAGGAATCCGGACGCCACCGAGCGGAACTCTCCGATTGGAATCAGCATTTCTTCTGTGGTAGCATCATCACGAATGGTTATTAAAATAAGTTCTGATCGACGACACAGAGACAGGAAACATGAGTCAAATTCAAGTGTAAAGTTCGACACATGAAACTGGACTTTACTGACGTCTTAGCTGTCGCTCTTCTCTTAATCAAGTTTCCCAGCAGCCACACCAGTGTTTGAATAGAGCGACGCCAGCTGTGTGACTCTAGAGTCGTTAAACGAGGGTTTTATTAATGTTTCTGAACCTGAGACACATGTTGCACCGACGTGTTTCTCTTCCAGCGCTTTCAGAGAAAAATCTTAACTTTTCATCACTGACAAAACCACAGTTCACATTTCACAGCAACACGTCCCAGCTGCTGCTTTCTGCTGTTTCCATGACAACCACCGACATCCTCTTCTAAGTTTCATCCGTAGAACTTTTTAACTTCGGCCTCCACGGTTTAAAGTCACCGATCGACTTGTTGTTTATCAACTCAGACAACAACTGTGACGTCAAAGTAATCTTTCACAGGATTTTTCAAACTTGGTTTGATTCCTGAGCATTAAGAGGATTTTCCAATAGAGGGCAGAACAGATCATAATCATTCCTTGTTGTTAACTTATTCATATTTAATTTTTCCTCAATTTAGAAAATTAAAAGAAGGGAATTTAAAACAAAGATTCGTAACCATGCTGATACTGCCCCCACTGGTCATGTGCTATATTGCATCTCCTTTGATAATTGTGTGTGGAGAAATTATAAGCAAATATATCAACAGTAAAAAAAAGCATCTTCAAATGATTTTATTATACTTATATACTGATATCATTTTTTAGTTTAAAAGAAGCTACAATCAAACAATATAAATATTACATAAACAAACTTAAAACTCAAATGAGCCACTCTTCCTCAGCTCTCTACCGGTGGATGAGACCAAAGTACAAATAGATTTATTTAAAATTACAAGATGTTTATCTCCAGCCAGTTAATTAAATAAATGTTAATTCATGTATTTATGCTCCAATTTATAGTTTGGCTTTCATTACTTAAAGTGTAAATAAAGAAATCAGGGAGACAAATTGTGCCTCCGATCAGAAAGAGTAGCACGTGAAGAAGTGTTAAATAATAAATATGTTATCAGTGTCGTTGTAGCCGAGTCGGACCGATGTACTAACGGACTGTTCCTGCTGCAGTAATATTCATATTCACTCTGTTTATTACATATTCATTCTTAAATCTCAAAACAAATTCAGCCGTTGAGTAAATTGACTTTAGTACTTAACGGCTCTACATCTAAACAAAAAGAGTGAATGTTAAGGAACAGGTTGAAGAAGGAGAAAAAAGTAAAGAGTCATTTAATGTTGAGATATTTTAAAATCAACGATTGGATGTTATTTTAAATAATTGAACTTGCTTTATTACTTATTTAAGTATTGAAACACACTGCTGGCTCCTCCAAGGGCCCATTAGCGGCTCCTGTTGCTTCTGGAACATGCTGTCACCTGTCTTCAGTGAGGTCTCTTCAAATGTAGCACAAGGTTCAGCTTATGGCAGAGAAATGAAATAATTATCTCAGTTTGCGATATTTTGATATTTTCTTTAATTTTGAGGATTTTTCTACTTCAGTTTTTTTAATTTTTCCTCAGCTTTGCTATGTCCTAACCAGATTTAACTTACAAGAAGAATCCGATCGATTTCATCTCCTTGTGAGAATTGTCTGTCCTGAAACAAGCTGTAACTGGATGAGAACAAAGAAAGACCGTTTGATCCGAGGACACTCGAAAGCATCAGTGAGATGTTGAGAGACGAGTCAGACGCTCAGAAACCAGCTCAACGCGGTGGAAGCTTGGTCAGACGAGTCGAGCCTCAGGAAACTCAGCGGAGGACGACAACACGACACATGGCCGCCGCCTCCAGGCCTGTTCACATGCTGCCTCCGGCGGTAATGAGGACAGAATCTAGAGCAGGAGTAAAGTAGGCTTCTGTAGTGAATCCCTCCAGATGGTTCATGGTCCTGCAGCCATGTCCGATCGGATTCTAGTTCCCAGCCCTCTTCAGACATCCAGGAAAAACCTCCTGCATTAAAACCACAAGTACGTAAGTGCACAGTAACTTTGAGCTTCCTGTCGAGGACAGAGCTGCTGTGGCCGATTCTGTCGTCTCCCAGATTTCCACCAGCACTTTCCCAACAAGCTCAACAGTCTAAAAATGACCTGGCGTGAAGCTACACGTTGCTTAGCAACAGCCACAAGGCGATGTCGCTGCCAATGAAAATTGAAACAGCCAAACTGCGTCGGCTGTAAATACGTGTTTCCATCCTGAGGGAACTTGTTCTGTGGTTTGTTGGTTCAGATCAATGTGGGAACCAGTTTGTTTAGATTTGTATCTACTGGGTTTTCATTGAAAGCGTTATTTTCTTATTTCTGACTTAAAACAAACTAATCTTTTTTATTTCTCTTTATGTTGAATGTGCAGAAACAAGGTCTTTATTCTTTGTCTTTGTGCTAAATTAACTTAATTACTTGGCAGAGAACTGATGACTCAGCTGATCACACCCTGACAAACCAATGCAATTGAGGTTTGATATTTTGAATTTGAACCATAAACTTTATAATAAGTAATTACAAACAAAGATAAAACCAAAATCCAATCAAACACAGAGAACAAGAAGAAATTAAACGTTTACTTTTCTATTACGTTTATTAACGATTTTCTCTGTTGGCGAATTGATTTGTGCGACTCGATGAATGTAGAGAAACGTGAACTCTGGATGTAGCTTCGTGGAAAGTATCAGCTTGTTCCCTATATACCTTCACTTTGTCCTAGTTCTATTTTTATTTCACCTTTTTCCAACTTTTTCATTTATTTAGCTCATTTAGCGTATCTCCTTCCTTCCTTCCTTCTTTCTCCCTTTCTTTCAAACTTTCTCTCGTCTTTTTTCTGGATTCCTCTTGAAGCGTCCGTCCTCTCCGAAGACGATGTAGCTCCGCTGTAGCATCTGTGTGTTTATACTGAACTGTTGTTGTGTCCCAGTGTCAGAGATGAATAATGTTATATTTTCTATCTAAAGCCATAAGCTAAGCTGTGAACTCCAGTAGCAACTTCAACTTGTACTTTGCTTATTTATAAGAAAAGATGTTTTAGTTTCTCACGTCTTTTCCTTCTGACTTAAATGACTCTGTGTGATGTCCTGACCTGAAAGTTCAATGTTTGTTGACGTCCTTCATCGACTGTGTGAATATCCTGTGGAATCTAACCTGTGATCTTTGCACTGTGTCGTCTTCCATCTCCTCTGACCTGTACCATGTGACCCAGGTAGCCGCTTCGCCGTACTAACGATGACGATGAAAATTTTAGTGCCTGATCTTTAAATAAAAAAGCTTTTGTCTTCAAACTCAGAGTCGTCCTTTATTTTGAAGTCTGTGTCCACGGACTGACTTTAACCACACGTCTTCGTCAGTTGGAGAAGTCGGTGAGTTTCTCCTTTGATTGGACCACGATAGTGTTCAGGGTTTTTTATGGTAACAACATTCATCGCATGCTAGAGACAGAACCTGTGAGTTAAAGACACAGAGAGGCGGAACTAATAATAATGATAAACTGAAGCATCATTAGTTTGTTCTTGGTCACATCATTCTGTGCATGTGGAGTTGATGACGTTAATGGTTTTGTCATTTATTTCCAGTACAGCTCATCAGCCTCGGAGACACGGAGACGTCCCAACACCAGAGTTTCTCATCAGTGACTCGCCCACTGAACTCAAACCTGGTGGAGAAGAGCGAGGTCGGATTTATTAGAATGAAACTTTTAATAACATCACAATCTGCAGAAAACATTTCTACTTGTTTAATCAAGTGGAAACAGCACGGAACAAAAGATGGGGGGGGGGGCAAAAGGCAGAACAGAGCGTAAAGAGATGAAGAATAAAAAAGGTTGTGAGAGATACGACTTCTGAGTGTTTGTGTCCGTCCAACATCCGTCCTCTCCATCCTCTTCTTTCACAAATCCCATCGAAATGGAGAGAGCTGAATTACGAGGGACACACACACACACACACACACACACACACACACACACACACACACACACACACACACACACACACACACACACACACACACACACACACACACACACACACATTGTCTGAGTCAGAACAAGCAATGAATATTCAATGACTCTTGTGTACATACACATTGTGACCCATCAACGTTCATCTCAACACTCTGAGGATCAAACACAGTCACACAGACACACACACACACACACACACAAACACACTTCACAGCAGGTCAATCACATCGTGTGTATTAAAGACGAGGGATGGATCAACCTGGATTAACTTTGACCTCTGAACAACCTGATGCGTTAGCTTCTGGACAAAGTAACATGAAATGATGAAGCTTTACAAAAAATAAGTATTTATTAAACCGTGGCTCTTTATTTGAATTTGTCTGTTTGAGGTGAAGAATTAAAAAGATTCAGACGGATTCAGTTTTACCAACAGTTCAGACATCTTCACATTAAAATTATATTTACAGGTAGAAGCAGCAGATGTGTTTCTGGTTCGATTCTGAATCGACGATTGAATGAATCTGCAGCTGTTTGTGATAAATTCTAATGATTTGCTCACATGGACGAGAATTAAGGATTTATCCTGCATCATCTTGAACCTTTTCACTGTAAACTGCAGATGTGAAGTATTAACAGCAGCTGTTTGCATCAGTGTGATTCTATTTCAACAAAGATATTGTTATTGTAAAGTCACAGTAAAGTCTACTATTTAACAGTTTCCTTTATTCATCACATCTTGTGTCTTTCCAGTAGAAACCTCAGTTTCTCCCCTCAGTGTGAACTGCTGCTGGTTTCCAACAGGTATCAGAGGCGTTGTTCTGCAGCTGCTCGCTGATTGAAAACCTCCCGACTGACTCTTGACCCTCTGAGGCGTTAAAACCTCTTCTGTTCAGACATAAAGTCCCAGTGAGGCGCCGACAGACCATAACCCCCCCTCCCCCCAGAGCAGGAGCCTCGTTACAGCATCAAACTGTCCACACACACTTCAGATTCATTTCAGAAGTATAAACACCATATCAACTTCAAATATGTAATAACTTTACTGCATTAATCTCTATTTTCAAATTAAAGAAACTACAGATTTAAACTGTTGAACATTTACTGACTCACACATGTTAGTGTCTGTTTGCCCGTCCCGGTTGCTTCTCTCACACCGACTCGTTGGAAGCTCGTGGACGTCGGAGGATTTCTAACTTCTGAATGAATCTCTGCCGCAGAGAGAGGGTGGACGAGCTGGACGTTTGGTCCCGGGGGGGGGGGGGGGTTCTGCTGAGGCCTCAGTCTGCTCCAGATCAATATGGAGATTAGAAGCTGGAGAATCAGCTCAGATGCAGACAAGGGAAACAGCAGCTGCAGTTTTTCTTCAGTTGTAATGATTAATTAAAAAATTTAACATTGAGAAGCAATTTAGAACTACGGCTACGTTGTAGCACTAACGAGCCCGAGCACACGGGCGATTTCAAGTCTGTTGCGGTCGGGGAAGAGAGAGCGATCGATGACCAAGCGCTCCTCTCCGCGTTGCATGAGTTTGCAAACTGCGGCAAGGACAAACGCTTCACTTCCTGTAGCCATTAGGTGGCATTGTGATTTTAAGTCATGGTGTCTTTGTAGGGGTCATCAGGTCGCGACTCTTGTCTTACATGCCTAGTTTGGACTCGATTGACGCCAGGCCACGGTCACACCTGGTGATGAAATCAAATATACTGTTCTGGTCTCGCTAGCGCGGGGGCTAGTTATCCAGTCAGCTTAAACACACTCAAAGAAGTCCACGGTGGGTATTTTCATGAACTTTAATGAATCTTGTAAAAAGGAAATGCGTTAGCCGCAGGAGGGCGATACAACTTAAGAGATGCCATCTATAAACAACACAGCAACTAATTTACGTCACTTCCGGGGGAATCACACTCTGACCCTCTGCAACATCACACACCTGAACTGCCCCAAGGGGGCGCTGTTGCTTAGCTCAACATAACATACATTGTGGGACAGAACACTCCCCGTCTGGGGTCTTTAAAGATCCCATATAACTTAACGAGAGTCAGTTTCGCGTTGAGGGTGCACCACATGCTTTAAGAGAACTGATCTTGATCCGAGGTCCACTGGATTCGGGTCCGTATGGATGCACTTCCATTGACCAGGACATGGTGACTGGCGGATGCGTTGGGTCCTATTGTGGATGTATCCCACACGGATCTTGTCTGGCTTCTTGGGGTGATATACGCCAAACGGGTGTAGATACCAGCACTCTTGTCCTTGTTTCAGAGGTGGAGCAACTTCTGTGTGTCCTTCGCTGAGCATGTTTTCCATGGACTCGATGAAATGGGCCTTCATCTGCGGCCGTTTTTCGACTGTGCGCCGCAGTGACACAAGGCGGTTGTGTGTCTGTTTTTTCTTATGAGGCAGTCTCTTTCTTGGTGACCTTTGACCTAAGGGTAATGGCTCCACCCAGCTGTTCGAGCTGTCTTGATGGAGTTCAGCTTCCATGGTCTGGAGAAACATCATGTCCTCAACTGATGGTGCAAGTTTATCGTCATCAGCAGTTTGAGTGAAGATCGTTTTTCCTAAGCTGTCATCATGATGTGTCATTGAGCAGTACGAGGGCGTCAGTGCAGCATGATGTGAATGCTTAGGTGCTTGGCTGAAGATCTCTTTTACCTTGATTTGGCTGTTGCATGGCTGCAGATGGCTGGCCTGACCATTATCTAGAATGGATGTCTTGTAGCTGCTCACCTCTGATGGCCCGTGGGCTCCTGCAAGGCACACGTCACCAACGACAACCCACCCTAGGTCCAGCCTTTGAGCGAACGGAGCGTTTCCTGGACCACTTATCTGTTCACGGGCCTTGTGGACACTGAGGATGTCTCTGCCCAGCAGGAGGAGTATGTCGGCGTCCGGATCGAGGGGTGGTATCATGTCGGCGATGTGCTTCAGGTGAGTATGGTGGCGAGCTGCAGTCGGGGTAGGTATCTCTGAGCGGTTATTAGGAATTTGGTTGCACTCTAGAAGTGTGGGTAGAGGAAAACTAAGTTTCTCATCTGCTGACTCCACGGTGAACCCACAGGCTCTCCTGCCTGTTGTCTCTTTTTGTCCAGCACATGTTTTCAATGTGTACGGGTAGGAGGACCCTGAGATTTTGAAAATGTCAAAGAACTTGGAGCTTGCCAAGGAGCGGTTGCTTTGCTCATCCAGCATTGCATACATTTTCTTGGCCTCTCCTCTGTGTCCGGCTGGATACACGCTTACGAGGCATATCTTGGAGCACGCTCTGGAGCTTACTCCTTCACCACACACCTGTGTGCACCTTGATGTGACCTCCTGGAAGTCCGCTTTGTCTTCCTCCCCGCCGTACTCTGAAAAGGGGGGGGGACGTCTTGGATTTCCAGGCAGGTGGTCCTGGGTGGAGCGCTGTCACGTGACCTGTGCTGCCACACTCCATACATTGGACTTCAGCTGGGCAGTTCCTGGCGAGATGATCTGTGGATGAGCAGCAGCGGAAGCATACATGGTTTTCCTTTAAAAACTGTTTGCGTTCCTCTAGACTCTTCTCTCTAAAGCTTCTGCATTTCCTTAAAGGATGTGGCTTGTTATGCAGGGGACAATGTTTGTTTAGATCTGCTGATTTGTCATCTCTGAACTCAGATCTTTCTGATGGTGAAACTTGTGTCTTGTGCACATATACAGGCATTCTCACAGGTCTGTCCCATTTATTCTTTCTCTCCATGGAGACTGGCGTGAATAGATTAAAGCTGGGATCAGTGCGATTTTTGCTTCTGTGCGAACAAAGTCTACCAATACAGCGAAAGGTGGGAAACTGACACGATGATCACGTTTGTACTTTGAACCAAAAGACATCCACTTTTCCTGAATGTTGTGTGGGAGTTTTTCGATGATTGGATTTACCCCCCTGGAGGTGTCCAAGTACAGCAGGCCTGGGAGGGAGCCGTCTCTCTTTGCGGCTTCCGGCTCTAACAGCAGGTCTGCCAGTTCTCTGAGTCTCTGTGGTTCTCTTGTGGTAAACTTGGGAAAGCTTTCCAGCTTGTTGAAGAGGGCTTGTTCAATAGCTTCTGGTGAACCGTAGATTTCCTCAAGTCTCTCCCACGCCATTAACAGTCCAGCATTTGGGTTTCGGATGTTGACTGCTTTGATTCTTCTTGCATGTTCTGCTGACTCTTTACCCAGATATTTGTATAGCAGGTCGAGCTCTTCACCAGAAGATAAGTCTAAACCAGCAATAGCAGTCAGAAAAGATGCTTTCCACGCCCAATAGTTCATTGGTTGATCATCAAATTTGGTGAGGCCTGAGGTTACTAGGTTGCTGCGTGCAAGATATTTTGCCAGATCCATAGTTGTTTGGGGCTGATTATAACTGGATCTGCAAGAGCTTCTTTGCTCAGTAAGTGGAGAATGATCATCGATGTTCTGTTGTGGTGGTGATCCACGATCCTGAGGAGCTTGAGATGTTTGATGAGGCGTGGTGTAGGCAGGAGCAGCAGGTTGTGTTCTGGAAAAACCTTTGCGTTGGGAATGCAGTGTTGGCTTAATGTCATCATCTTCATTGTTTACTTGTGGTTTGCTTTGATGAGGGGCAACAATGTCATTTATTTTCATAGGTAATTCACCTGTGCTTGTGCCAGTTTGCCATTCAACATAATCAGCAGTGCGCTGGTATTTCATTTCTTGAGACACTGGACCAGGGCCTCAGCTGGGCACATCAACATCAAGTTCTAATAAACTAGCTTGCAACGTGTTTGCTTCAGCTATGGCAGCATCCCTTTCTTTTTCTTCCTTTTAATGCATCCAGAATAGCTTGAATGCGTGCTTGCTCAACTTTCAGCTCGATTTCCCTCTTGGAGTGTGCTGCTCTGGCTTGAGCACCGTCAGCTTTTGCTCTGGCCATGGCCACCGCTAAACTTGCCTTGGAGCTGGATGATGCACGTGATGCGTGCGTGCACACGGAGCTTGCCGCTGCGCTCACTTTACTTGCGTTGTCCATGTCGTCCATTATGTTGAAAGTGTGTTGATATGGCGGTATCAGATGAGGAGGGTAAGCTGGCGTGATGGGTGGCGTGAAGGCTGTCCACTTCCCCCGTGTTAGCCACTTAGCTCCGTGTTAGCCACCTGGCTCCGTGTTAGTGACGTGGCTCCGTGTTAGCCGCTTAGCTCCCGGCGTAGCTCCCGCAGCTGGATGGCCTGGTCTCCGAGTTAGCCGCTTAGCTCCCGGCGTAGCTCCCGCAGCTGGATGGCCTGGTCTCCGAGTTAGCCGCATAGCTCCCGGCGTAGCTCCCGCAGCTGGATGGCCTGGTCTCCGAGTTAGCCGCTTAGCTCGTGGCGTGGCTCCCGAAACTGCATGTCGTCCTTCCCGGACCGGCTGTGATGCTTCCTTTTTACTGTTCTGGGGCCCGTTTCACAAAGCAGGTTTAGTGAAAACTCTGAGTTAGTTAACCCTGAGATGAGGGAAACTCTGGTTTTTCAGTTTCACAAAGCCAGTTCAGCTTTACTCTGAGTCAGTTACCCTGGCAACATACTCCGTGAACCTAACCTGCTCGCTGGCAGGTTTTCTTCAACTAACCCCGAGTTTCTCCTGCTCTTAAGTTGAAGCCTGCAGACTGAAGGCAGTGGCAGACATGGCGTGTCCTTTTATTGAAGAGCCAGTTGATGTCGAGGCGCAGATACTCCGCAGACATCTCCACCGGGAGAGGATTATTAGACCCCGATTGGATGTTTTATCATTCCCTGATGAGTATCTGTTTGAGCGTTTCCGTTTCTCTGCATCATCTATAATTTATATAAACGATATTCTCAGCCCTCACATCGCTCACATGACGCATCGTGGACATGCTCTCAGTTCCGAGCAAATTCTTTGTATTGCACTTCGTTTTTTTGCCAACGGCAGTTTTTTGTATAACGTCGGTGATGCAGAGCATGTGTCCAAGGCAACTGTCTGTCGGGCTGTCCGAAATGTGACACTTGCACTGAAACGGCTACTATGCACGTTTGTAGTGTTCCCAAGTCACAGACCCACCAGACTTCTCAAAGAAGAGTTCCACAGAATTGCAGGTATCAGTCTAAGCAGTAATTCATTTATGTCATAAAGCTTTGAGACTTGAAGCACTAATCAGTCAATTTGATATATTTTAGGGTTTCCAGGTGTGATTGGCTGCATAGATGGCACTCACATTCCTATCATTGCTCCTTCAATAAATGAAGGAGATTATGTGAATAGGAAATCTGTCCACAGCATTAATGTGCAGGTAGGCCTAAATAGTAGCCTTTAACATTCCAAATTAAATACACTACACCATACAGCTAATTACTGTTCTCCACTGTGAAGATCATATGTGATGGAGCCCACATGATTAACAATGTGGAAGCGAAGTGGCCTGGGTCTGTGCATGACTCACGAATGTTTCGTGAGTCGACACTGAGTGCCAGATTTGCCGGTGGTGAGTTTATATATATAATTTATATACAGTATATAGTTATATCCTATGATCAAATATTTTGTTTCCTCCTATTGCAACTGAAACAAACTTTATCTTGTATTATCATAGTAGAGTTCGATGGTTACCTACTCGGAGACAGAGGGTACCCCTGCCAGCGCTATCTGCTGACCCCTTACCCTGACCCTGAGCCTGGCCCACAGCGACACTACAACTTGGCTCACTGCAGGACACGAGCCAGAGTGGAGATGACCATCGGGATACTCAAGGCCCGGTTCCAGTGCCTTCGTAGGCTCAGGGTCACCCCAGAGAGAGCTTGTGACATTATAGTGGCATGTGTGGTTCTCCACAACAATGCCACTATTAGAGGAGAACAATGTCCTACTCTTTCCCCCTGTGATCCAGGTATTAATCATACCCCCCCTGCTGATACACGAGATGGAAGAGCTGTTAGAGACATGATATGTGTCAATCATTTCTAACTGACCCATCACCTCCCCAATGTTCAAAAACGACAATATGCATCTCATTTTATGAGGTCTTCTTTATTTCCTAGAAGGACAAATTTTGTACAGTTGTTAATCCTTTGTTGTTGAAACAATTAAAAAACATCCACCTGTGGGCACGTCACCCACCTTTAACTGATGGTCCAGCAGTTGTATTTCCTTTTCTGTTTTGGTGATCTGCAGCCTTATGTGCTCCATTTCTAGGTGTGATTTGTTTATTTGAGATTCTAAATATACCTTGTAAAGTTGTTTCACAGGGAGCTATAGGAACATAAATGACATTGAATTTCAGTGCCATGTCTATTTAGTGTCATTGTAAGTTGTGGGTCAATGCTGAACAACATCTTACTGAGGTAAGCTGTGCTGTGGAGGTTGATGGACCTTCTTCCCCATTGTAATTTCCAGCATGGCTCTGTTAGAGAGAAAGAAGTTGCAAGTTGTATTGTGGAACAACACTATTAACTGAGCCAAAGTTATTTAAAAAAAAAAAGGTGTATACTTCAGCAGGCCTCTCTGCATCTTCCCTCTCTGTGGCAGCTGATAAGGTTTCTTCATCATCCTCCTGTAATGAAACAGAATGTGTGTGTTATATTCTACCAATTATGAAAAATCTGTGGAATATTAAGAGTACTTACAACAGCATGGAGGTCTGTTATGGCAGAAGGCTCAACGAGACAGATTACACCATCAGTAACTGGTAGAAAATGAAGATTAGACAGTTGATGATTACCCAGAAAAGTGCCCCACCTAATTTAAACACAATTTTTCAAACTCTGAGTCACCTTAAAATAGATTGATATCTGAAAGCAAAAGCAGCCAATTGCAAAGAACTGTAGCTTACTGCTACAAGAAAAATCAGTGTGCCAACTAAGTTGTGTCTAAGATGAATGGGTGGCCATTACTGAGCGAACACTAGAAAAAGGATTAACGTACATGCCATTCATTTGAATAACTTACCTCTTATTTAGGCCCCTGTGACCTGGGGCGTGGGTGGGTCCGATGAACTCCCCCCAGAGATGCCCTCAGCAATGGGTCGTCCACTGTTCTGACTGAGGGCCATCTTTTCAGCCTCTGTGAGAGGTGGTGGTGGTGGACCGCCACCTGTTTTGCGGGCCTCAGCCTTTTTTCTGTTGGCTATAATGGAGGTCAAATTTAAATACATACAGAAAACACAACTTTGGAGACTTGTATGTATAAAAGGCATTTAGGTGTTGCTTTCATAGAGACAATATTAAATACTGGCAGTGTTGGGATTTCTCTTTTTTTTGCAGATTTCCCTAATTACTTAAATATATCCATCACATGTTGAATGTAGCCACTAAATGCTGTTTAATGAGGGCAGGCTAAACAACATCACAATTGCTTTTACTTTATTATACCTTACCTGTTTGAACTACATTTTTATATTTCATCTTTAGCTGCTGCCAAGTCCGTTTGGTGCCTGTTGGGTTGCACCTGTGCTCACAGACACACATATGGAATATAATTGTTGAATAAGTGGAACATTCAAGACAAAACATTTCTTTTTTTTCTCAAATTAATACTGACGCATTGACTCGGTCAGCAATTTCCTGCCACGCAAGATCCCGCGCTTTTGCTGCTGCCACAGTATTGCTTCTTTTTTAAAATATATGCTCACTTTCTGCATACGCAGTCATTAATATTTCCAACTCCACTGGGGAGAAGTAGGAGGATCGAGGCTGTTTACCACTTGTTGCCATGGTGAATCATGTTATCTGTGTTCCATTGATGAAGGCTTTTTATATCCTCATGCACAAGCTTCACTCAGGGTTACCTTGACTCTGAGTTGATTGAACTAAGTGTTATCACCTGTTCTGAAACCGAAAACTTAGAGTTTGACAGCTCAGAGTTGCTCAACCCAGAGTTAAGGTTTTAACTCAGAGTTTGTTGAACCTGCTTTGTGAAACGGGCCCCTGGTCTCGCTAGCGCGGGGGCTAGTTATCCAGTCAGCTTAAACACACTCAAAGAAGTCCACGGTGGGTATTTTCATGAACTTTAATGAATCTTGTAAAAAGGAAATGCGTTAGCCGCAGGAGGGCGATACAACTTAAGAGATGCCATCTATAAACAACACAGCAACTAATTTACGTCACTTCCGGGGGAATCACACTCTGACCCCCGGCAACATCACACACCTGAACTGCCCCAAGGGGGCGCTGTTGCTTAGCTCAACATAACATACATTGTGGGACAGAACATATACTCAGGCAGTTTATATCACCATCTTGTTTAGATGACATTCCCAGAAGTTGAAGTTGATCTGATGAAAACCCAACGACAAGTTCATCAGAGAAAAACTGTATCTACTATATCTATTCATATCTATATCTATTCAAGAGACACTCATTCATTAAAATCATCTGAATATCTTCAGGGGGGGCCTCTTGATACACACATGTAGTTTGAGGGAGATGGAACCATGAACATGGAAGTTACAGCAATTTCGTGTTTCACGGCGAGTTGATGAACTTTGATGCCACGCCATTAATAATGCGCTTGATGAAAAGTCCCAGTAATCGTATTCCTACATTATCAATGTCTTGAGACCCATTTGATACAGTTTGACATGGTTGAGGTCAGTGGATGAGGAGGAATACTTCCAAGTGTAAGACGTACCAAACACAAGACATTTCCTGGAGCCAGCAGGTGGCGCTGTGATTTTAAGTCATGATTTCTGTGTAGATGTCATCAGGTCACGACTCTTGTCTTATGTGTCTAGTTTGGACTTGATTGGACCAAATATGTCCGAGATACAGATGCTGTTTTCATGGCGTTTAATCAAACTTTGACGACAGCCCACGGTCACACGCTCTGATGAAAAGTTGATCTGTTGATAACTTTAGATCTCCATATTGTTGTGATTACACTCGTCTAAATTGTAAGTTGATCCGATGAAAGCCCTACGACAAGTACATCAAAGTAAAAACTTTGAATATGGCCAAGATGGCCACTAAATCCAAAATGGCGGGCTTCCTGTTGCGTTTTTCATAATGCACTTAGACTTTTTTGTGCGTCTGGTCATGATACACAACTGTCTTTTTTTTCGTGAGGATCGGTGAATGCTAAATGAGGGTCTTATCCGTAGGTGCCGCTGGTGAGCTATTTTGCCACGCCTATTTCCAAATACTATAGAATACGTAAATGTTCACACATTTCTACCTTACTGCAAAGTTTAAAACATTTTTGAGCATGGGAAAGCCCTCAAAAAGCCCATTCACTACGCTCAGAATAATCCTTACAATCTCAATAGGGCCTCCCACCGGAGGTGCTCGGGCCCTTTTAAGTAATAAAGGTTCTGTGAAAGTTAAAGTTGATGGAAAATTCTCAAGTTCTGAAATGTCATAGAAGAGTATGAAGTCATAAAATGAGTGTTTCGTACTAAATTTACTGAAATACACTCAAAACATTTTTCAAACTAATCTTAACAAAACAATGCAAAAAGGATCAAATAAATAACATAGAACGTTGTCAGCAATATTTTATTATCAATGTATCAATTTGATATTGATCCAACAGCAGTGGGACAAAACTTTATAAAAAGTGCTTTTACATTCTCTCAGTATTCCAGTTATAGATAAAGAAGCAGTTTTCTGTGTTATTAGACTCAAAGTTCATTTGATCTGGAATCATTAACTTCTACTTTCAAAATTCTTTTTATTAATTATTGCAAAGCCCCATATTCTGTTCTAAAATCCAACAAAACCAATTTTCCTTTTCAAACACAAATCAAACATCGACAGTCGAATACAACGAAATGAGAACTTACCAAAGATTTAAAATGTGAACTTCTAATACTTTTGAAATAAAAGAAAACAATCCGATTATACATTTGAGATATCTTAATAAATACGGTGATTAATATAAAACTGAGCACACATCGATAAATGCAAGAGCATTTCTGCACGTGTGTGTCCCTGGTTGTTATGTGCACACCTTGAGATTAAACACAATTTACAAAGCCAATATCTAAACAGTAAGTTTGTGACTTAACCTCAGTCAATAAGTAGAAACACATAAAAGTTCTACATTATTTTCAAACAGGTTTTTGCATACAGGAGAAGTTTATAATGTCTTTCACCCACAATTAAAATATCAAATATAGTTTATATTCATTATTGTATAAAAGAGTATAACACCATTATTTACATACAGCAATATGTGAAACCTTTTAAATAAACAGCTTATAAGTCTTGGTAGAACAAACCGTGATGACAGACGATGGCTCTTTCCTTTCCTGTGATCACTCAATATTAATATTAGCTGGTGAGCTGATGGCAGATTGGGAAAATACATGTTTTTATAATCATTTTAAAAACCCAAAGACCTGAGTACAACCAAAAGATTTGGGTTCTGACAGCCGGTTGAAATTATATAAAATAACCTGGATTATTTACGTTTAGTCTTTTTTGGTTTTGATAAAAGAAATATTCAAAGATTTAAACAAATATGTACCAAATTAATGTTTAATAAACTGGAGCGTAGCCGATAAGCAAACGGGTTAAATTCTGTTAACGGTCAAATGTGAAATCACCAGTTTGAAGTTAATTTAGAGGAAGTTTTGTGTTTCTCATGTTCTCGTCTGACTCGGATCATTTTAATATCTTCAGCTGGATGAACAGAAACGTTTCTTCTCTCTGACAGACAGCGACAGCTTAACGTCCAGTGTAGATGAAATCTGAGGAGACACAAACACACACAGGAGTTTTAGGATTTATATGGAGAAATGTCAAAATAATAAATTCTAGCCAACATTAAGAATAGCTGTTTTTTGTTTGGCCAAAATAAAAATAAATTTAACTTTTTCTTTCATGAAATTGTTTTAATACTAATGGGAATCTAAATGACTTATTTACTTTTCATTTCACAAATCCAAAAATATCTAATCAACCCAAAAGTTTTCTTCCATCTATGAGAGTGGATATCCATGATTTATCATAATGATGAATAAGACTCAAAGCTTTATTGGTTTACAGCAGCAGGTCTGGAATCAGCCCCTCTCTGTACCAGTGGGTTTAAAGGTTGTAAAGCTGACGTGGTTCTCGTGTCGTCTGTGTTTCTCACCGCGACAGTACTCAGGGTTGAAGTTCTCGTAGATGGGGTAGAGAGGATTCTCCTGCTCACTACGGAGCTTCCTGGCTCTCAGGACGTCCCGAACACACTGATGCAGGAAGGAGTACTGGCACTGCAACGTCACAGATACACTCTGATTATTATTATGAACTTGTGAACTCTTAAACCTGCTTGACTCTACATGTTGAATATGTTTTGATAATCTCTTTGTATGGAATAACCACTTGTTTATCAAGGCACAACCCCTATTTGAGTTCTAGACTGTTTTCTAAAATCTGTAGATTTGACACCAACTGACTGTTAAGTTTGTTGTTTTATTTTAAAGCGAGACTCGGCCGGTACCTCGGTTTGGACCATGTGCTGACGGTGCAGCCGGAGGTCGAACACGCAGCCGTACAGGTCGATGGTTCCTTTAGAGTCCAGCTGCTGCAGAGCCCGGTCCAGTGCGATGAAGGTCCCGGTGCGTCCAACACCAGCACTACACACACACACACACACACACACACACACACACACACACACACACACACACACACACACACACACACACACACACACACACACACACACACACACACACACACACACACACACACACACACACACACACACACACACACACACACACACACACACACACACACACGGTCCACTGTTAAACTAAGTGTCCAAAACATTTCATTTTCTGAAAACAGAAAAACAATAACACATTATTTCTTCTTAATGTATAATGCTCGGTTTCTGTTGATTTAAATGGAACCTGGACCTGCAGTGCACAACGGTGGCTCCGCTGCTGGGGGACCGGTCCACATAGTCCCGGACTGTCCTGACGAACTGGATCAGGGACTGGGTGCTCTCCGGGACGCCATGGTCGGGCCACACCGTGTAGTGGAAGTGACGCAGCACCCGAGGGTAACTGCTCTCCTGAAACACACGGGATGTCCTGATTACACGCCAGTCACATGTGAGGAGGGAGCGGAGGAGGAAGCAGAGCAGGAAGCAGAGGAGGAAGCAGAGGAGGAAGCAGAGCAGGAAGCAGAGGAGGAAGCAGAGGAGGAAGCAGAGGAGGAAGCAGAGGAGGAAGCAGAGCAGGAAGCAGAGGAGGAAGCAGAGGAGGAAGCAGTGGAGAAAGCAGAGGAGGAAGGAGAGGAGGAAGCAGAGGAGAAAGCAGAGGAGGAAGCAGAGCAGCAAGCAGAGGAGGAAGCAGAGCATTAAGCAGAGGAGGAAGCAGAGCAGGAAGCAGAGGAGGGAGCAAAGGAGAGAGGAGGAAGCGGAGGAGGAAGCAGAGCAGGATGCAGAGGAAGACGCAGACGAGGAAGCAGAGCAGGAAGCAGAGGAGGAAGCAGAGGAGGAAGCAGTGGAGGAAGCAGAGGAGGAAGGAGAGGAGGAAGCAGAGGAGGAAGCAGAGCAGCAAGCAGAGGAGGAAGCAGAGCATTAAGCAGAGGAGGAAGCAAAGCAGGAAGCAGAGGAGGGAGCAAAGGAGAGAGGAGGAAGCGGAGGAGGAAGCAGAGCAGGAAGCAGAGGAGGACGCAGAGGAGGAAGCAGAGCAGGAAGCAGAGGAGGACGCAGAGGAGGAAGCAGAGCAGGAAGCAGAGGAGGTAGCGGAGGAGGACGCAGAGGAGGAAGCAGAGCAGGAAGCAGAGTAGGTAGCGGAGGAGGAAGCAGAGGAGGAAGCAGAGGAGGAAGCAGAGGAGGGAGCAGAGGAGGGAGCAGAGGAGGAAGGAGAGGAGGAAGCAGAGGAGGGAGCAGAGGAGGAAGCAGAGCAGGAAGCAGAGCAGGAAGCGCAGGAGGAAGCAGAGCAGGAAGCAGGTTGTTACCGAGGTGATCTTGAACTCTCTGATGGTCCACTCCGGCAGCACGGACTCCGACAGCATCTGAATCACCAGCTCGCCGTAGTACAGAGGTTCTCTGTCTGCCGGCCAGTACTGATCACACTTCACCTGGAGACACGTCACAGGGTTAAGGTAACACGTTAGACTTCTGGGTCTCACACTGCACTGATGGACTCAGAGGAAACTCTTTAGAGAAGCTTCTCTGCTGTCGGAGCTGAACCACATTCACCTCTTCACTGAGTTCACGGTTTGAAACAGTGAAATATTTCTATTTTACATCTCCTCTATGAGGTTCCACCATCAACAGGGCAATACAAATATTTGACTATGACTCACTCGTCCTTTCTCCACACACTGCGTCACCATGACAACATTGTAGACGCCATGCTCCCACACCATCCGCCAGAAATCATCCTTGGTGCCGGGCAGCGGGCCCTGAGTGGCGATGTACTCCCTGCGGTAGTTGTTACCCTGCAAACGCGCGCACACACACACACACACACACACACACACACACACACACACACACACACACACACACACACACACACACACACACACACACACACACACACACACACACACACACACACACACACACACACACACACACACACACACACACACACAGTGTGAAAGTGTGTATGTTGTTGTAACATGTGCACGTGTGTGTACTTACAGGTATGTAGCTGGCGTTGATGTAGTCCGAGCAGGGGTCGTCCTCCAGGTACGACAACTTGACTCTGGTAGAATCATCTAAACAAATGAAGCTGATGTTAGGTGAACCTGCACTCGCCTGTTTGAACATGTTACTGCTCATTGGTACACCTGTAAATCACAGATCTACTGGTTTCCACCTCTGGACTGGGGTCAGTGGATCTGCTGGTTCAGGGTCAGAGAGCTTTTACTTTTAGAGAAGCACTTTAAACTCAAGTCACCATCAGATCACAGTCAGGTGGTTTCTGAGGATCTTTTCAGAGATTCAGCTCCGACTCATTCAGCTCCAGTCAACGACCGTTCTTTAGAGTGTTTGTGTGTGTGTGTGTGTGACAGTTAATTATAGACATGTTGTAGAAAGTGTTTCACCTTGAGTCACAAATCATGTTTTTGTGTTCATATAGAAAATTGGCTGCAGTTACACTTGACTGAAGCTTAATTACTTTATTTAAACTGATACACACTGTGAGACACACACACGTTGCTGTTAACAGCTCAATGTTATGAAGATATTGTTGAAACATCATTAAACTTGAACTTTGAAGCTGATATATCGATGAGTCGCTCCATTAGTTGATTAATTTATTAGTCAAACAAATACAAACTATTTTCTGGCTCCAGCTTCTTGAAGTGATGATTTGATGATTTTGAAATGTCGGTTGCTCAATGAGAATAATCTTTGATTTTGAGTGCAGCAAATTTCTCTCAGAAAAGAAACTTCATCCCAAAAGTCTCCCATCACATACTAGTAAAGAGCAGTTTGTGATTATAATAATTCATGTTTATCTCTTTATGTAAACTGTTGTTATTTTACTCTATTTACGGACAAAGTTATCATCCAATAAGTATATAATGTTCATATTTTTGTTGCCATTGGAACAGGTGATGTCTCGTTAATTAAAGATATTAACGATATCATGATAATTATTTTCACAGGGACCATCT
This sequence comes from Limanda limanda, assembly GCF_963576545.1. Taxonomy (NCBI): domain Eukaryota; kingdom Metazoa; phylum Chordata; class Actinopteri; order Pleuronectiformes; family Pleuronectidae; genus Limanda; species Limanda limanda. Next base: position 22,020,669 of record NC_083636.1, on the reverse strand, counting down.
TTCTTTCTTTCTTTCTCACAGTTCGACCCGGCAGCAGCAGTTTAGCTTTCGACCTGTTGTAGAAACTCAGGGGCTGTGATCCATGACTCACATGGCAGGATGTTGTTGTATCGGTTCTTCCCTCTGTTCTCTGGCACCCGGGCCACGTCCATGGTTTGGTTCCGACCCACATCCTTCAGATCCTGAACACAAAACATCATTCACACACAATGTAATAACCTGATCATCTTCAATCACAATTAAATAATTATTTACTGTATAGTACTGTATAATACTGAAATACACTGAGAAGTAATACATTTTCTTAGTAGACGCCTCACGTCTTATCTTATTGCTGGTAGTTGCATTACCGAGCTTCACCAGCAGGTTTAACTTTTAAATTTATATTATTAGATCATCATTTACTTATCTGATTTAAAATATAAGGAATTATCCAAAATGGCCAAAGATGATGAATAATTCAACAGCATATTGCTGCTCCTTGTTTTCCACACTTCATCATTCAGTGACCTATTAACTTCTGTTACCGGGATAACGATGAGATTTAATTAAATTCACACTGGAACTCAGCGGTCATCAGGGAGACAGGATCTGATCCTGATTCAACATGAACTTATATCTCTGTGGAAACCTATGTGCGGTTTATTCAAGACTGTTTGGTCACGTGACGTCAATACTCCAGCGCCATGGTAACCCACTTCATTTAGCCTCCAGGAGCAAATATTGATTTGAGTGCTTTTTACTGCGTGAGATCAGATGTGGAGCTTTCACCTCAAACTCCTCCGATAGCAGGTAGTTGGAGTCGGCCTGGAGTTTGGTCAGATGAGACTCGAAGTGACAGGCTTTGACGGGACTGTGGACACAGACAGACAGACAGACAGACAGACAGACAGACAGACAGACAGACAGACAGACAGACAGACAGACAGACAGACAGACAGACAGACAGACAGACAGACAGACAGACAGACAGACAGACAGACAGACAGACAGACAGACAGACAGACAGACAGACAGACAGACAGACAGACAGACAGACAGACAGACAGACAGACAGACAGACAGACAGACAGACAGACAGACAGACAGACAGACAGACAGACAGACAGACAGACAGACAGACAGACAGACAGACAGACAGACAGACAGACAGACAGACAGACAGACAGACAGACAGACAGACAGACAGACAGACAGACAGACAGACAGACAGACAGACAGACAGACAGACAGACAGACAGACAGACAGACAGACAGACAGACAGACAGACAGACAGACAGACAGACAGACAGACAGACAGACAGACAGACAGACAGACAGACAGACAGACAGACAGACAGACAGACAGACAGACAGACAGACAGACAGACAGACAGACAGACAGACAGACAGACAGACAGACAGACAGACAGACAGACAGACAGACAGACAGACAGACAGACAGACAGACAGACAGACAGACAGACAGACAGACAGACAGACAGACAGACAGACAGACAGACAGACAGACAGACAGACAGACAGACAGACAGACAGACAGACAGACAGACAGACAGACAGACAGACAGACAGACAGACAGACAGACAGACAGACAGACAGACAGACAGACAGACAGACAGACAGACAGACAGACAGACAGACAGACAGACAGACAGACAGACAGACAGACAGACAGACAGACAGACAGACAGACAGACAGACAGACAGACAGACAGACAGACAGACAGACAGACAGACAGACAGACAGACAGACAGACAGACAGACAGACAGACAGACAGACAGACAGACAGACAGACAGACAGACAGACAGACAGACAGACAGACAGACAGACAGACAGACAGACAGACAGACAGACAGACAGACAGACAGACAGACAGACAGACAGACAGACAGACAGACAGACAGACAGACAGACAGACAGACAGACAGACAGACAGACAGACAGACAGACAGACAGACAGACAGACAGACAGACAGACAGACAGACAGACAGACAGACAGACAGACAGACAGACAGACAGACAGACAGACAGACAGACAGACAGACAGACAGACAGACAGACAGACAGACAGACAGACAGACAGACAGACAGACAGACAGACAGACAGACAGACAGACAGACAGACAGACAGACAGACAGACAGACAGACAGACAGACAGACAGACAGACAGACAGACAGACAGACAGACAGACAGACAGACAGACAGACAGACAGACAGACAGACAGACAGACAGACAGACAGACAGACAGACAGACAGACAGACAGACAGACAGACAGACAGACAGACAGACAGACAGACAGACAGACAGACAGACAGACAGACAGACAGACAGACAGACAGACAGACAGACAGACAGACAGACAGACAGACAGACAGACAGACAGACAGACAGACAGACAGACAGACAGACAGACAGACAGACAGACAGACAGACAGACAGACAGACAGACAGACAGACAGACAGACAGACAGACAGACAGACAGACAGACAGACAGACAGACAGACAGACAGACAGACAGACAGACAGACAGACAGACAGACAGACAGACAGACAGACAGACAGACAGACAGACAGACAGACAGACAGACAGACAGACAGACAGACAGACAGACAGACAGACAGACAGACAGACAGACAGACAGACAGACAGACAGACAGACAGACAGACAGACAGACAGACAGACAGACAGACAGACAGACAGACAGACAGACAGACAGACAGACAGACAGACAGACAGACAGACAGACAGACAGACAGACAGACAGACATCATTAGAACACAGCTTTGATTTGAGATTAACAAATCAAAGCTGAGAGATTCTCACCTGGTGACTCGACGATTGCTGCAGCAGAAGAAACAACGACGACTCGTTATTAGATCATTAAATCAATTTCAAAGATTAACATTCATGAAGTCGATGAATTTAGTAACATGATAATAAACAGTCATTAATAAGAAAGGTGACATTGTATTGTGACTGTGTGTGTGCACATATACACACACCTACACACACACAGTAATTAACAGCTGCTGTGGACGGTGTGTGATGAATTAATCTGACTGAGCGAGAACTTTATTGGAAACTAATACTTCACACTCTCAGATATTGGACGTAGGAGTCATTGGAAACTAATCTCTCACACTGAGGATAGATAATTATAGATCGCACACACACATACACAGACAGACACACACTTACCTCCTGACTCCCATATACATGCCTGCAGCCGGAACCTCTTTCCACATGCTCATCCTCACCACTGGGTTCTCCTGCACAGCCCTGCACACGCACACACGCGCACACACACACACACTCAGTATCCAGCCTAAAGGAGGCTGATAGGTTTCATTTATTTCACATCACAGCTCAAGAACCAACATCACAACATGTGATTACAGAAGGTTGAGGTTTGTGTAAACTTTGTGTTTAACATCTGAGGCTGTAAAGGCCGGCGCATGCTTCTGCGTTTTCACGGGCCCGGAGACGCAAGAGCCCTCCCGGGCCCCTCACGGCCCTTCTTACGTCCTTACGTGCGTCGGCCAATTTTTCTAACTAGACGGCAAAGCCCCGCAAGCGTCACCCGCCCGCAAGGGCTGTGATTGGTCTGCTAACAACATCATTTCCGGAGTCGCATTTCCGGTTCATGCCCCCGGAAACCACGGAAGATTTAGAAGAATGAATATGGACCAGATAGAAGAGCACTTGGCAGAAGAGATCCGACACTATGTCCACTAGTATAACCCGTCACTAACCGGCGGATTTTTCCGCCAGAAAACGGCTCTGAGGAGCCGCCGTGGCGATGTAAATAAATCGCTCTTCTTCGTGCAACACAGGAAGAAGAGCCGACTTCGACAAAAAACATTACTGCGCCTAGTGTTCTGGCGGGGAATTGCATGGCAACACGCGCAACGGCTGGAAAACCATGAATGACAACGAATCCTGCGTTACAGCTGCGTGCCTGCGGGCCCCTGACAACGCAGAAGCATGCTCCGGCCTTAAGTACGAAGACAACACAACTGACTTTACATTCAGTGCGATGTGGTTTATTAAGATAACATAAGATTTTAGTCGTCACAGATTTTCTTTAACTACAACCTGATATTTAGTTTTTTCAAACCACATTAAATCAGATGATCATTTGTCCTGAATGTTAGCACTTAACGGTGAGAGGCACCTAGTGGCACAACTGGGAATTACAGCACTTTTTCCGACCGAGTCGCTGGATGCCTATTAGCACAACTGTAATAATAATAAAAACTAAATAATAAAACTGAATTCTATCCACAAGTCAACTGGATCCAAGTTTTATTAGTGGTTTTACAGGATGTAACAAAGACATGTTCCCACTCACACTTTGCGCAGCCGCTGTCTGTAAACCAGCAGAGAGACGACGGCCACCATCATCCCGATCAGAAACATCCCAGCACTCAAACCCTCCACGACCCCACCTAGAGGCTCTGACACGCAACAACACACACGGGTTAATACAGTTACTGTGCGTAGACACGTGAGCCGATGGGATAAAGAGACACAAGGAGAATAATGAATCTGATATTTAACTTAAACCCTTTAACATCTGAACGATTATAAACATTAAAGGAAAAACAACCACAGTTAAAAATAATCTTTCTGATAAATGATGACGGTTTTCAATCATTTATAATTAATGATGACATCACAGCTGAGTTTAATCAGTTTGTCTGATGAATTAGTGACGAGCTGCATGAACACGTTTCTAATGAAGAGCTGATGGAAATCTTCAGTGAAGGATGCTCTCTTGAAATAAGTAATGACAAGTGTGTGTGTGTACATGTGTGTGTGTGCGTGTGTGTGTGTGTATGTGTGTGTGTGTGTGTGTGTGTGTGTGTGTGTGCGTCTCACCTGCGTGCGTCCTGAGCGGCGTCGACAGGTAAGTGTCTGTGAAGAGCGGCTCAGGAAACTCGCTGTGGTTTTCATCGAGCAGTTTGGTGAAGGCTCGAACACTCAGCCTGAAAACAACCACACACACAGTTACTATAAGTGGAAGCTGCCTTGCTCATCAACACTTGGCAGGTTTCTCTGTGTTGCGTACCTGTAGGATGTTTTTGCTTTCAGCGGTCCGTCACAGAAGCCTCCGTAGCTGTCACTCAGGTAGAGGTCGTCGTCATGGTAATGGTCACAGGCCCCGCCCAGTCGGTCCCCCCCTGCCCCCAGGTTTATCTCCACCACCTGATCAATAACCACCAATCAGTGCGACTCTGAAGACGTAGGAATAACAACGTGCAGAGATATGTGTTGTATTACAGTACCTGTCCAGCAGATGTCTCTGCATCCTGCGGGCAGCGACTGGGGAAGTAGGCCGTCTGATAGGCTCTGACGGAGGAGTTGCTGGTGTAGTCGCGGTACGAGGGCAGCGGGTGGCGCTGCTCTGGCTGCAGGAGCTCGAGGGCTGAAGAGAAAGAAAATACAGTTGAACCTGATTGGTTGTTTGGTGTAAAACCTAAAACTCTCTGGGCTCAATTTAAACGTTTGTGTTTTTTACCGTCAGACTCGGCCACGACCACAGCGAAGTATCGGACGGCTCCGTTGGCGTCGCTGAACCATGAGCAGTTGAAGCGAAACAAGATGGAGGACGAAGTGACCTTCGATGATCTCTCGCCGACACGCACGCTGGGGGACGGGACCGGAGGACCTGGCAGGACATCGATTTGTTAATCACACTGAAGTGAAATACATACAATGAACAAACAGCAGAGCAATAGATGGAAACATCTAATAAGTTACTAAATCTCTCCTGGTTGTTGCTGTTTTTAGTTTGAGAGATAAAATACAATTCCTCGCCAGAGTCGTGGCTTTTCTTTTTTTGTCTTTCTGTTTCCAGTTCAGTCGTGTCAGGATGATTTATGAAGTAACACAGGCAGAGAGGAGAGAGGGAGGCAGAGAGGAGAGAGGGAGGTGGAGAGAGAGAGATGGAGGTAGAGAGGAGAGAGGGGTAGAGGAGAGAGAGAAAAGAGAGGGAGGTGGAGAGGAGAGATGGAGAGGGAGGATAAAGGAAGAAGCAAAAGAGAGGAACACGTTTGTTTCAGGTCACAGTGACTGTTTTTAAAAGGAGCAGGAAAGTGAAACTTAAGTTTTAAAGAAATTGAACGTGTTCATGTTCATGTCAGACTTCTGACAACCTGTCATCGTGTTGAGTGGCAGCTTCATGTGTCACAGTGACCTCATGAGAAGAAATGTATTTAAAAGAAGAGTTTAATTCATAAATAAATCAGGTCCGGATGTTCTCAGTGTCTCTAGTGACCAGTTCTATTTAAACAGAGGTTTTATTTAAACATCAGAATCCTCTACTGCACCGAGTGTGTGTGTGTGTGTGTGTGTGTGTGTTTGTGTGTTTGTGTGTTTGTGTGTGTCATAAACATCAACTCACGGTCTATCATAGTGACAGTGGTGTGTGTTACTGGACGACTTGTGTGTCCGGCTGACGACACTCTGACCGTCACTGAGTACTTCCTGTACGCCTCCAGGTGGTCCAGCGTTACCGCGGTGACGCCCTCATCCAGCCTGAGGGCCGAGGTCAGCTCCCCGCTGTCGTGACGACGACACTCGACCTCGTAGGAGTCGAAGTCAGAGAGAGGAGGTGACCAGGAGCAGGAGAGGGAGGAGGACGAGAGAGGGAAGCAGTGGATGGACCGGAGAGGATATGGACCTGGTGGAGGAGAGGGAGGAGAAAAGAAGAGGAGGAGGAGGAAAGAGGAGGACGAAGAGATAGGAGATGAGGGAAAGGAGAGGAAAAGGAAAACAGAAGGAGAGAGTAAAGCGTGGACCGGAGGGTGAGGAAATTGAAGAGGGGATTACAGAGGAAAGGAGATGAGGAGGAGAGGCGAGAAACGAGGAGGAAGAAGCAAAGGGAGAAAGATAAGAGAGGAAAAGTGGAAGAGGAAAAGAGGCAGACAGGAGAAGAGGGAAGAAGAGAGGAAGAGTTAATCCAATTCATTTTCAGTATGAACATTATTAATTTCTGTACTTTACTAAAAAAGGAGGTCAGAGCGTCTGAGTGATGAGTCAGGTTTTAGTAAAGATTGTGTTCCTGGTGATTTGTTCTGATCAGACTTTAAAAACACGTCATCCTCAGAGACAAGTGAAGATAAAATCTGATCTCAGGATGAAAATAAAAAGATAAATGTTGAGTATTTAAACCTCTTTTTATTCACTATTCATTTGGCTACACTCATTACTGCGTATTATTACAAATAATAGTATAGTGAAGTAAATTAAAATCATTATTAAATGATTCAGAGCCTTTATTAAGGAAGTTGTAATTAAAGATTCCAGAGCCTGATCTCGTTTCAGATTCAAACCCTTCGTTGCGTTGCCACCTTGTGGAGAAAAGATGGACTCAGCAGCTTGAGATGAAACTTTATAAAAAATTACTTAACACCTCGTTTCCTCAAGTTCAAACAGTTATAAAAAAGTCAATGCCTACTTGTTCTGATGCTCCTCTGGATAGGCTGGCTCCTGGCTGTGAGCCCGCCCCCGGCCCCGCTCACGGTTGTCACGGTGAAGTTGTACTGTCGCCCTGGAAACATCCCGCCCACCACGCCCCCTGTCAGGTGGGTGTGTGTGATTGACAGGTGATCGGGAGGAGTCCACTGAAGGCTGAAGTTATCGTAGTCCCCAGAGGCGGGACCAAACCACGACAGCTCTACAGTCTCATTGGTCGTGCCTTGTTTGACGGACAGGTGGGTGGGTGGCAGTGGAGCTGGAACGAGACAACAACAAAATGATCCTCGCAAATAATTATTATTAATATTAAAAACACTGACTCTTTCGTTTCTGCTCAACTTACAAGTGCGTCCAAAGGCTGAGACGTTATTGGTCAGTTCCCCGCTGTGCGTAATGACCTCAGCGCGGTACAGCCTACCAGGGGTCAGCCCTGGGAACATGTGACTCGTGTGCTCTGCCCCCAGAGTGTGAGAACCCAGAGCGGCTCCAGAGACGTCGTGCAGGACGACCTGAAACGACACGAAGAAGTTGGCCACTGTGCTCAGGTTTTATTTTATTACAATTAGAACTCTCAAAGAAATAGAGCAATGTACAAAATGTATAATCTAAAGTATTTTTTTAAAATCTAAGATATCACTAATTAAAGAAAACCCTGTATTCACCTGGTAGCTGCTCCAGCTTCCCTCAGCGTGCTGCCAGCTGACCGTCAGTCTGTCCGTCCGTCCTGAGCTCTGAACCTGGAGAGACGAGACCTGGGACGGGACTGTGGAGGACAACGAGGACGAAGGTGAGAAAGACGAGGAGATGAAGATGATGCAGAAGAAGAAGAGGACAACAATGAAAGAGGAGGGCAGAGAAGAATGTGATGGAAATTAAAGGGAAGACAAATAGAAGGTTTTAAAGAAAGAAGACAAAAATAGATGAAGCGTTAAAAATGAGAAAACACTGTAACAATCTGTAATTTAAATATCAACAGTAATAATTGACTGACTGACCAGTTCTGGCGAATACAGACGAGTCGCTGCTCATTGCTCTGCTCCAGCTCACCACCTGCAGTCGGTACAAACTTCCTGCTGCGAGTCCACAGAAAACACAGCTGTCTGCAGCCGAGCCGACTTTCTGCAGGTCCACCAGTTCACCAGCACCCTGAACACAAAAATATGTGGTTAAAGTGGAATCAGCAAATGCCACAAGTGCAGTAAAGGTCAAAGGTGACCTTTGACATTTGACCTCAAACCAACCACCTCATCTGTGAGTCAAACTCAACATTTGTACTAAATTAAAGTCATTCCTCGAGGTGTTCTTGAGATATTGTGTTCACAAGAACAGAACAGCCGAAGGACCTGAAAACCTTAATGCTTCCAGCCACTAGGTGTCTCTGGAGCGGAGAGGTGGTTAGAAATGTAACATTTTAGCTCCTCCCACCTGAGCACTCCCCTTCCGTCTCCCTGCAACATCCTGTCTGTGATTGGCTGTTGCCTCAGGGACGCTGTACAGAGACAGGTCGTAGGTTTCCACGTGTCCCTCTGAGGGACGCCAGGTGAAGCAGAGGGACGAGGTGTTGGCCGAGATGACGGTCAGATTACTGACGGCAGCCGGACCTGGAGGACGGACAAAGAACGTCTTTAAGTAGACGGTGACAAACATGGAGGCGCAACACACATGATTATACACAACACATTTGTATATAACAATAATAAGATTGAGCCGTTAAATTTATCCTGAGAATGTTTGGGGCTGATGGGAAACATCCGTTAAAGGAAGGTCAAATATGAAATATGAAATAAACAACATACTGTCGGGACAAATGTGAAAGTCTGAAATGAACACGATCCTTAAGATTCACTTTCTTCTCAGTTTTCTTTCCTCTTTTTTGTATAAAGTCACTTTGACCTAAAACACTTCCTTGAGTCTCTTTCTCTTTCCTCTGTTATCATCCATCTCTCTGCCTGCGTTACTTTATAAATCATCCTAACGCGACTGGATTGGAAACTCAAAGAGGTAAAGAGACAAAGACAGCAATGACTATGGGAAATGTATAGGGGGGATGGGGGGGGGTCCAGCCAACCACCAGGGGGCGATCAAGACACTTTCATGTCGTCCATCTGTATTTACAGTCTGCGATATAAACTATTAGTTAAGACATGAAACCTGACGAGTTGACATGTGAGAAACAACGTGTTGATTGATAGTGACTGACGTGTTTGTCCCTCTGCTGTGGCCTCCAGAGACGGGACCTTGCCACTTAGCGTCACCAGCCTCACGCCGTAGCGCCTCCCTGAGGTCAAACCCTCCAGCCGCTCGCTTCGACTCGCCACAGCCACCGACCGGTTGGCCACCACGACGCCGCCGGCCTCGTCCAGTAGCTGCAGCCTGAAGCCGTCGAACACGCCCACCGGCCTCTCCCAGGTGACGGTGAGGCTGTGGGTGGTGTGGTCGTTGTCCGCCTGCAGGGCCGTGACAGTGGCTGGAGCTGGAGGACGTTAACACACACAATGATGGATATTAACACTTTATTAACAAATCAGAATCCAGCGAACCATCGGTCGATCAGTCGTACCCGTCCTGCCAGAGGCTGAGTTGGTGTTGCTCAGCTTCCCGCTCAGTGATTGGACGGTGATGGTGTAGGCGTGGCCTGGGACCAGGTCCAGGAAGTCCAGCGAGGTGACGTGTTTGGGGACGGGACGCGTCTCCACAAGGACGCCATCCTGAGGACAAGGTGAAAGATTTAAATTGATTCACAAACCAGACTTTTGTTTCAGTTTGTATGTCAGATTCATGTATTTCTATGTTGTTCAACCTCTTTGTTTGTGTTGTTGTACGTGAAGCTGCCGTCTGTGAAAGGCATTTTTTAAATTCTTCCTGGTTAAATAAAGTAACATACAAGTGACACATCATCCAATAATTTAGATCAATGCTCCAGTTTATCTATTTAAATGAAATCTGAATTCATGGACTGACCGTAGTTGACAGAGAGACGATGTACATGTCCATGTCTCCGTCTCCTGGAGTCCAGGAGACCAGGAGTCCCCCGACAGAGTCCTTCAGTACAGGGCGAGGACTCATGTGGAGGTTTCCCACCGGACTGGGAACTGGAGGACGTGAGGAGGAGGAGGATTCAGGATTCATGAAAACAGAAGTGAAACATGAACGTGCAAAGTACTCCTACCTGTCCGTCCCTCGATGAACTGGGCTCTCTGGTTGGGTCCGCTGAATGTGGAGACCACCATCTTATAGAGACGCCCGGGGGTCAGAGAGGTCAGCTGGTGGCGCCGCACGTCACTGCCCAATGTCACCGGAGGGAAAACCCGGGTGTCATTGAAGAGCAGAGTGACCTGGAGAAAAGTAGCGTTAGCATTTAAGAACAATATCGAAACCGTACAGACTCACTAGCGCCCTCAAGAGGCTGAAATGCCTCTGTAATGACAATGAGAAAATACCTCATAATGGTCCACGTCTCCAGGGGCGGGGCTCCAGGTGACAGTCAGATCACCTGTTCCCGCGTCGCCTAGCGACAGATTTCCAACAGCTGCTGGAACTAAAGACAAACAGAGGTTTGCTCGAAAACCTCAATAAAATTACAAACAAACAAACACACGATTATATTTTATTTTATTATGGTTTGTTTCCCTGGTTTGTGACTCACAGGTTCGTCCGTCCGTGGAGACGCTGCTGACGTAGCTCCCGCTCCAGGTTTCCACGGTGACGGTGTAGAGTCTCCCCGGCGTCAGGGACGAGAAGGCGCACTCGTTGTGTCCGGCGGAGACATTTTTGTTCTGCAGGACGCTGTGGTTGTACCGGATCAGAACCACGTAGCGATCCAGATCTCCTGCTGCGTGACGCCAGTAAACCTGCACACAACACAGGAGCTCCATCAGAGAACATGTCACTGCTCAAATCAACTTTACATGTAGATAACTAATCTAATTATTTAACTGTATGTCTGCATGTGTATTTGAATCTATACTTGTGCAATATTTAACTAATATAATAATCAGTTTAGACGAATGCACCTTGAGGAAGTCGTCTCTTGCAGAGTGAACAGCCGTCGGGTTCTGAACAGTCGCAGGTTCTGCAACAAACAAGAAAACTTAATAAAATATCAAGAATGATTTTATTAAAAATAAAACATTCAGACACTTAAGATTATTTTTATCATAACTACAGGATGTTTGAAGCTTTTTGTTTAGCTTTAACTCAATTATTTCATATATGAACATAATCTTAAGTAAATGTAAAATATGAGTAAATGTTATTGCTCTTTACGTGTTCGTGCTTGAACCATGGTGGCGTTCTGCAGGCCGCCGCTCCTAGTTATGATGACCACTGTGTACAGTCGCCCGGCAACCAGCGAGCTGAAGGAGCACTCGGGCTGCGAGGAGCGCGACACGGCAAGCGTGTGGACGGTTGTCCTCCCGTCCTGAAGATGGACCAGGTAACTGTCAACCATGCCCAGCGCAAGACGCCATGACACCTGCAGAGCGTCAGACCTGCCGCCATTAGCAACGGTTACCTCGGAGACGGATGATGGGGCTGAAAGAAAAAGATAAGTTACACTTTTTCTGTATTCATTATTTAACAATACATTTACAAACAATAAATAGGATAAAATGAAAATAAGTAAAAAATAGACTTATGTACAAAAGGAATCGTAATGTTTTTCAGTTGTGATCCAGGGAATCTTTTGAGGTTGCAGTACCATTAATGGCCACTGAAACAAACTGGCAGCAACACAGACGCTTGAGACCTTAATTTAACGTTATCGACCAATAGGAGGTGGAGGCTGTTCGGAAAATAACTGGAACATTCTGTGAGAGCCCAATCTACTCTGAACAGGAAGGTGTGTGTGTGTGTGCGTGTGTGTTTGTGTATGTGTGTGCAGGAAGCCTTTGAGCAGGGCGTTTTTTGTGTGTGTGGAACATTCCAGACATCTTTCTGGTATTTCAGCTATTGTTCTAAAATCTCTCAGATGTTTCTATAATACACTTATCCTGACACACACACACACACACACAGAGATGATAATATAGTTCTGTAGAGTGAAGACACCTGCAGCTGAGACCTGTGTTGTGCACATATTTGTAGAGTTTTGTGTAGATGATGTTTTCTCACATGTGCGTCCGTCCAGATTGGTGAGTTTAGACCTCAGTCCCCCGCTGACAGTAGCAGCCTGCAGCCTGTAGAGGGCGCCAGGCATCAACCCAGTCAGCAGCAGAGAGGAGGACGTTACGGAAACACTGAGGTTCTGCACCTCAACGCTGAGGAGGACAAACACCAGGTTTAGCTTCCATCGGCACATCCATGTGGCTAACAGTTTCCACCTGCTTCCAGTGTTTGTGCTTAGCTAAACATGTCCTACACTCAAACCTGGTTCACACACACAGACACACACCTGTCGTGCAGCAGGGTAAGTGTGTACGAGTCCACGTCGCCTGGTGGCTTTTCCCATGATGCCTGGAGACTGTCGACTCCCGAGCTACTCAGAGTGATGGTACGCAACGCCATGGGAACTGTAACACGCACACGCGCACACGCACACACGCACACACACACACACACACACACACACACACACACACACACACAATTAAAATAATGTAGACAGCACCTTGTTTTTACACTTTGTTGATTGATGTGAAAACAGAGGATTATTCATGGTCAATATGACTTACCTGTGCTTCCCTCTACAGACACAGACGTGTTCAGGTTCACGCTCCTGGTTGCCACGGTGATGGAGTACCGTCTCCCAGGTGTGAGCACGTTGAACGTGCACTCCCTCATGTTAGGCTCCACCTCTCTGGTATCCACGGTGACGTTATCTACATGACGCAGGATTAAATCATTTAAATAGAATATTTAAAGATAAATCCCAGAGCTCTTGGCTTTGTTTCATCAGTTTGATGGATCTGACTCTCGTGGTTACCATGGCGAATAGTGAGGAAGTAGCTGTCACGTGACCCGGAAGGGGCGTGGCTCCACATGGCGCTAAGCGAGGTCTCGTCCGAGTGTCGAATATGAAGATTGACCACGGCAGCCGGAGCTGAAGAGACGATGAGAGACTTGTTTACAGATGAACTGTTTCCTGGTTCGTTGATTTATACGTTTATATGTTTTATTCTGTTCTACCTGTATATGTCAGTATTTTCTTTCCTTTCCTATCACTTTCGTACTTTTCACATAAATCTTTGCAGTAATATAACAATATATTTCTGAATCTTTCACCTGTTGTTCCTTCACAGCTGCTCTCAGCCGACAGTCCCCCCCCTTCCACCCTCAGCACAGCTCGGTGCGTCCTCCCAGGTGTGAGATCCTTCCCTGGGAAGATGAACTTAACCGCCTCTCTGTCCACAAGGGTGTCGACCAACTGCTGGAGGCCGTCGAAGAGGAACAGCCTGTAACTCTCCCAGTGGCCACGAGGGGGCGTCCAACACAGGACGAGGCCCTGTGAGGAAGAGGAGGGAGACAGGGAGAGGAAGGACGCTGCTGCCAGAGCTGGAGAAAGGAAAAGAGACGCGGTGAAGAAAAGACGTGAACATTTAGAGAGCAGAGCTGAAAACATCAACAACTCACCTGTGCTGACGCTGATTTCTGATTGGCTCGTCAGCTCACCACTCCTGGACACGGCCGTGACCTGATAGGTCAACCCAGGAGTCAGCTGGTCTATGGCGACCTCTGTGGCGTTTGGTGGAAGCGTCGTCTCCCAGAGTCTCGTGCCATTGGTCGAGAGGGTGACCACGACAGCCTCCAAGTCGCCTGTGGGCTGTTGCCATGACAACAAAACACTTGTGCTGTTGTGGAAGTCGCAGGTGATGTTGGACACAAGAGGAGGAGCTAGAGGGAAGATGAATCAGATATAAAACTCATTTATTTAATCCTCTCTCTCTCTCCCTCTCTTCTCTCTCTCTCTCTACCTGTCTGGGCCTCGATCGTCCGGCTGCTCTGCAGATCTCCAGCCTCTGTTACCACAGTAACGTTGTAAAGTCGTCCCGGTGTCAGGCCAACGAGCGTGTGTTGTGTCGTCGTGCTCTCCAACGTCTCGTTCTTCATCAGCCCTGCAGAAACAGAAGATGAGGGTTAACAAACAGTCACATGACTCTCCAGCTGCTTATCTATAATTATAATATTTCTGCTTTTGACAGATTTCACCTGAGTGGTCGGGACCCGGCGCTCGTTCCCACAGCTGCAGCCGGAAGCGCTGCGTCCTGCCGGGCCCGGCCTGCCAGGAGAGGCCCAGGCTGCTGCAGGTCCTGGAGGTCACTGCCAGGCCGCTCACCGCCGACGGCCCTGACACAACACACAGACACACACAGACACACACAACGGACAAGTGTCACCGGTGGATTCATCACATTCTACAGGTGTCCCTAATAACATGGACAGCAACGTTATATCCCAACGTTCATCACACACGTCATGAAACATAAATGATCCAGAGCAAAAAACAAACTTCCTGGTTATGATTTCAGTGTCTCACCCTGTGTCCATGTGTGACCTGGTTCAACATTAACACAGATGTTAATATTCATATTTACATAAAATCAGAAACTGACACGTTTCACTAAAGCTTCAAGGAGCCAAAATGGAGGAGACGTGATAGAAGCCTTCTCACTGTTTCACTCACACGGATTTATCTGTGACACAAAACAATTATAGTTAACTTTTTTTCTAATGAGTTATTTGTATTTACTGATTCTACTGTAGTTTTGTGCAACACAATGAACCTGAATCTGTCATAACAGCTTTGTTTGGTCTTTGTGAACAGAAAGGAGCTGCCCCCCCCCTCTCAGAGTCAAGTGAGTGTTTGTGTCGCCACGGGTCTTTCAAACAATATTATCAGACTGAGACATCTCACCATCTCTGCCCCCCCGAGCACCATGCTCACACAAACAAACCGCTCCAGTCATTTCCAGTCCAGCGTTTCTCAGCTTCTGCTTTTCACAGTTGTCAACAAATGAACTGCAGCACCTTTAGAGCTGAGATAATGAGGAAAATTAAATATGGATTCAGGGATGTTCGCATCAGGAGGTGGCGACCCAACATGAAGATAAAAGCGAGAGAAACAACTTCACATGAATAACACACAAGATCAAGATGCTGTTTAACATGACGTAACTGAATTGAGCTTTAAAGAACAAACAGTGACCAGTGAAAATACACCAGCAGAGGTTGTGTGGCCAGTAAAGGTCAGTGCACGTAACCGTGGGTTTGTCTTCACCACAGGGTTGTGCTGAGAAGGTCAGTGTGCGGCGTCGACTGGGTGCAGTAACACCCGGTTTCCTGCACACACACACACACACACACACACACACACACACACACACACACACACACACACACACACACACACACACACACACACACACACACACACACACACACACACACACACACACACACACACACACACACACACACACACACACACACACACACACACACACACACACTTACACACACCCTCACGCCCTTTCCCACAGAACAAAGAAACAATGGAGGCAGGAAATGGCTGAACCCCGAGCTCTGCCCACGATGGAAATACACACTGAGGGTTCAACTTCTGTTCTGGGCGTCCGCCAGGGTGGACACGTGCACGCACTCATGCACACGCACACACACTTACATGTACTTTTACTGGCCTATCAGTCTCTCAGCAGGGCAGCGGTTCCTGTGGCTAATCACAGAGCTGCAGAGAGGGGAAGCTACATGACATTAACACACACACACGTATTAACAGACACACAAACACACACACACTCAGACTCAACACAACATGGAGGTCACGTCGTGTTCCTTCACTTCAAAAGACGAGAGGTCAGATGGAAACAATAGAACAAAACAGAACACAACTGAATATTTGGACTCAACACTGTGAACTGGAAGTTTGACTTTCAACGTCTCCAACAGGAAACAGGACTAGTTGTCAGAGGCAGACGTGAGATCACATCGTCTGTCAACAGTTTTTAAATTCAATAAGTTAAAATACCAAACTCTGCATCAGATGACGCCACAATTTACTGCATTCTGCAGAAACTGAAGTTATAATCAGGTCATTCTTCTCTTTTCAAATACTCACATTAAGCTAAAATCAACACAAACTGAAGCAAACAAATATTTGAATGATCAGTTAACCTGCTAATTTTGTTCTGTTTGTAAAGTATTTGTCTGTAACATTACAAATAGACTGTGATGTAAATGCTGTGGAATTAGTGTGGCAGTACTGACACTGTGACAGACATACGATCCATAATATAAACGTACAAGACGCTAAAGGACTTGTGTAAGTACACTTGGTTACTTCCTGTCTGGCTTCGCCTCATTCAAGTCAAATGAAGGTGTAACTGATAACATTGTTAATGGAACAGGTCCCTTTACATTACTGCTGCTGTGTGCTGGCTCACTTTTAATCCCAAGTGGAACAGAGCCATGAATAATATTATTGGTTAAACCTGAAGGAAAATGTTCTATAAGCCTGAAACGATTCTGAACGATGATCGACTGAAGAATCGAACAAAACCATGTGTTCTATCTGAACAGGACAAAGTGACTGAAGAAAGTAAAGATAAAAGGTTCTGTACTTTCAGTGCCAACACTTTGAGTCCTGATTTTTAAAGAATTTAAGAATAATTACTGAACCTTGATGAAAAGCATCTGTTTAAAGGACTGATGTTAATGAGTGAGTGTCATGTGCTGCAGGCGACTGCAGGTCTGAGCTCTGTCGACCTTGTGAAGAGGAAACAGCTCATGAAGACTGTGTGACGCAGCTGAAAGCTCAGGGTGCTGTGGACCCCGAGCTGAGGTGGTTTGAGTAGCAGCAGATTCAGGACTCACTCGTGTGCACCGTGACGTTTGCCGTCTGGTTGTCTCTCTGCGAGCGAACCTGCAGCTGATAGGCCGTCCCGGGCTCCAGGTGATCCATTACACAGGTGAACACATCTCCTACAGTCTCATTCCCACCACCTGCGAGCTGATTGGTTCCCAGGTAGTTAGATCCCGCCTCCTCCACCTTGTCCTCCGCTTCTCCTTGTCCACCGGCTCCAGTGTCATTAGTCTGTAGCTGCTCCTGTTGTCTCCTTTGACACTCGCCGTGGTCTCCTCCGGCATCAGGAGACGTCAGGAGGAAGGAGCAGTTCCATCCAGATGTGTTAACGGTCAGTGAGATGGAGTCCAGGCTGGACACTGGTTCAGATACAAAGATGCTACATGGAGACTGGTCGTCTGTGGGAGCTGCTCTGATCACATCCTGAGAGGAGAGACACAGCAGCATCAAGACAAACTTTAGATCCTATGAACTATGAACAGGAAGGAAAACTTCAGATTATTTGACGTGTAAACTGTGACTGTGACAGTTTGTATGAAGTTGTGTTTTGGTGAAAACATCAGAAACAGATTGTGATTGAGAAGCTTCACCAGGCATTTAACTGAGTCTCTCTTTGCTTTTTGTTCTCCATCGAGGAAACAACACAACCTTCAAGTTGACAGGAGGCCAGCATCTGCTTTCTGAACTCCAGAGTTTGGGTGGAGTAGAACTTTGATCCTATTGTTAGAATAAGTTTCTGTAAACCCTGAAGTCGTTAAAGCTCCTCCGCCCTCCAGAAACATCCACAGTGCACCTCATCACAGGATCCTTCACTTTGAACTGGATTTAAACTGCACTGAGTGTATTTAGTCTGTAAAACACTTTGTGAACCTGTTTTTTGAAACTTGCTTACAAATAAAGTGCATTTATTACTTATTATTATTAGACTGTATTTTGTGAACTTGTCTGTGGGCAATGACGATAAAGAAATCGAGTGGATTTAAATTGTGTTAAGATGTCAGTTAATCAGCTGCAGATATTTAAAGTGTGTGTGTTTTCATCAGTGTTTGGTTTCGACCTGTGACCTGCTGCATGTACAGTGTGATTATACAGTCAGACAGATAATCTGAGCTCCAGCACCTTTAACACCAGGAAGCAGAAGAGAACATTAAATAATCTGTCACTGATAATAACGTTTGGGGGAGTTCAGAGACAACAATGCAGCAGATAAACCGAGGAAGAGAAGAATAACAGTGTATGAACTTCAGTTTAACATAAACAGGGCTAAGGGTCAAACCCTGAGTTATATAGATACTAATTATAATATTGAGAGATCTGAGATCCATTCAGTTTCGGTTTAGCTTAGCACAGAGACTAGAAGCAGATGGAAACTGCTGGCCTCATGCTAACTCCAACAAAAGATGTCAAACTTATAAAATCTGATAATCATTTTGGACAAATTCAAATCAATCGTTAAATAAATAAATATATAATGGACATTAGTGGTTAGTTACATCCCTAATAAATTGTCCTTGTAAAAATATCAACTACAATAGTATTACAAATGTTTCCAAAT
This sequence comes from Limanda limanda, assembly GCF_963576545.1. Classification (NCBI taxonomy): domain Eukaryota; kingdom Metazoa; phylum Chordata; class Actinopteri; order Pleuronectiformes; family Pleuronectidae; genus Limanda; species Limanda limanda. Next base: position 22,001,802 of record NC_083636.1, on the reverse strand, counting down.
CTAAAAAGCAGCTTTAATCACATCTTCTCACCATAAGTTGCACAAATAGAAAAGGTGATGTTTCTTTAGAGACACTGGAATCATTTGTTATCTGATCACAGATGTGTGAAAGTCAAACTGACCTGGAGCAGCAGCAGTGAGGTGAAACACAGCCAGCAGAGAAATCTATCAACTTTACATTTCAGCATTTTGATCGTCCTTCAGATGGTCCGTGCGTGCGAACACCACCATAATCCTGAGGCTGAGGTAGAAGAGGAACGTTTACATTCACTGGGTAAAAGGTGGATTTAGTCAAATCTCCTCTTTCCTTCTTCCTTTCTATTCAGCATAGAACAAATCCTTGTGGAAAAGAAAACAACTCCCGTCTGCGTCTCTTAACCAAGATAATTCCTTATTTCAAGTTTTCATTTAATTCCAGATATTGAGTCTCTCTTGTTTGTCGTCTCTTCTCCGTCTCCTATCCATCCTCAGCTCAAACCTCCTCAGGCTACAAACTCGGTCTTTCCTGTCTTTTCGCTGCCTGTCTAATGTCCCTCTTCCTGCCCGTCTGTCTTACTGTCGGTCAGACTCCATAGTGTCGAGGCTGGGAGTCACTAACGGACTTCCTCAATCAAGCCAACAGCCCGTGAGTCAGTTCAGAGGCACCACTACAAACCCTCTGTGGATGGAGGCTATAAATAGGCCTGAACTACGATGGCGGCTCACCTAGCAGCTCTGACAGCAGAGGTATATGTTAAAAATAGAGCGTTTGATTAATTCCCTCTGAGGCCAGATCTTTGTGGAGCTTACAGTTTGCTCCGTCGCTCTTGATGTGAGAAGCATCGGGTGTAAATTTAGTTTGGATCCATATTGAATTGCTCTGTTGGTTCCTGAAGGTTCTGAAGTACTTGAATTCAACTTTACGACATCAACTCATTAAGTTTCACTCTCCAGAAAACAGCAGCAGCAGCAGAAGTGTCATGGATAAATATTTGTAACTTTTAAGCAATTGTTTTGAGAGTCAAGATTTCTTGGTTCTCTTTTAAATACGAACAAAATCCATATATTAACATTTTAGACAAACAAGACACTTGGAAAATGAGTCCGACTTATTATAGATATTCTGAAATGTCAGGATTTGGTTTGATATACATTTTTTATCTTTGGATTTTGGATTGTCGAGACATTTGAAGACTTCACTTTCACTTCCTGGAATAAACTCCATCATTTGGCTGTAATCATTTATAAATACACTTTTGATAACTTTTTCAGATTTCAAAGTTTTATAAAGGTTAATGAATTCTAATTATCTCTGGATAAGAAGCTGTACAAACAAGATTACAATGAACTCATCTAAAAAAAAATATTTTCCTCTTAAAATAAACTATTGCTGATAAATTGCCCCACAGGAGTCGACTCTTCTGTTATAAAGTTAAAGGCCAAACTGCTTTTGTTTCAGTTGGTCCGAGTAACATTCAGTCATCTCCACCTCTTTCCTTCCTTCCTGCTCCCTCCTCTCCCTCTCTCTCTCTCCGATACAGTCTGTGGTTTCTAGGAACAAACTGAAACTCTCAATTTCACCATGAAGAATCATGAGGTCATCTGTGAAAGCTTTTTTTGACCCGAATACGCCAACACAGCAGATTCTGCTCAAAACACATTGAAACTCCTGGGAAGAAAAACTAATTGAGTCTGAATCTATAGGGACAAAAAAATGAAAATGATGTGTTTACAATTTATCAGGCTCAAAGTGGCTATAAGAAACCACTACCACTGAAATGTCATCTCAATGGTCGACACAAACAAAATGTATATATTTATATAGTGTTTGGTTTAGTTCCTGGTTCGGGTCCAAAACAAACAACAGAAACAACGTGTTCAACAATTGGACCAAAACAAACAGAGTCACAGCGTCGGAGCTCCAGTGTCTTTATGTACAGATTACAGGTTAACAGAATATATGCAGAGTAGATAGGTCACAGAACTACTCAGTGGCTTATGTTCCGGACTATTACAACATTCAATTTGATTAGTAATACATTAAAAAACACGTACTGCTCGTACATATATATACGCATCAGCTTCTCTCTGACGGAGCTTTAATGCCCACAAGTAGAAGTTTAAAGAGACTCAAACATTTTTATTTAATGTGGTTGTTTGATTTATTGAGAGAAAGTTAAAAAAGTCTGAACACTGACTGCAATGTTGAAATAATTCCACTGCAGAGGCACAACTGACTGTAGCAATATAATCTCTATAAAAAATTTATTTAATCATAGTTGTGAGCAACGGTTAAAAAGCTTTCACATTTAGCATCAGCTTACTACCTGACTAACAAACGTTAGCCCAATACCAACAGACATGTATTGGAACATTAATTAAAACAACTTAAAACAACTTAAAACAGTTATTTTCTGGAAATTACTGCAATTTGGTTCTAACAACATGGAAAACAGAAACAAAACAAAACATTAAATCAATACAAGTTTTTATAATAATTTTATGATTGTCTGTTGACAAATTGCACATTTTAGTTTGTCCATGTGACCTGATGCACTCTGAATAAAAGTCTTTCTTTAATAGAAACGGCTTCAAATGACCTGAGTTTAATAAACACATTTTGCTGGATGAAACACTGAGAAACTAAATGTTGTAAAAGTCAAGCGAATAGTTAACATGTTTTTCAGCAGCTGTGTAAAATAGAAAATGTTTGGGTCCCTTTAATCTCCATCAACAGTCGACAATAATAAAATACAGGAAATCAACCACCACCTACTGTACATACACAATACTACGTCAGAGGCATTGTGTGTACTTGTAATTGGGTTCAACTCACTTTCACTTCAGTCAGTTCAAACTGAAAATTACATTTCACCATCAACCAGTAATGTTCCAATGTTTGAGCGTTTAGAAATTTTAAATTTGTTCTTCTTGAACCGACTCAAGTGAAAAGTGTGTTGACGATGGTCTGATGTCGAACATGTAGACGAACAGACAGGTTTTAAAATCCCTTGATGTATCGCAAGTGAATATATAAATAAAAATATAATAGTACATAGAAAAAACAAGAGTCCTCAAAATGATCCTTGTGTATTGTCCGTCCTCCGTCCCGACGCTCGTTTAGCAGCAAGATCTACGCGTTTGGTCCAAGGTTTAAAAAGTTACTGCCAACGTTAGTTTTAAAAGCACTTTAACATGTACTGCACATTATTCTAATCACACAGAGAGCAGATGATGTCTGTTCATATTGTTCATTACTGTAGAAACCTCACTCAATCTCTAAAGGAATTCCACACCTCAGGAAGTACTTTATTCTAATATATATAATTATATGGGATGTATAAAACATTTACTTCACCTTTTGACATTTGGTTCCAGGTGGAGTCAGACAAACGTAAATGGTTTGGATGTGTGAACTTTTTTCATACTTTTACTAATTTAATGCAAAGTCAAAGTATGTATTTCAAAATCTAGTATTTTACTTTAAGCTCTCAATATCTGATTCTTTTGAGAAACTTAAACATATTTCTTAATGAAAAAACAGCTCAAACAGGGATAGGTTTGTGTTTGTGGCTCCAATAAAAGAGAAATGTCAGTTATTGAATTCCTTCCAGCTCCGGTTCAGTTGATCGTTTAGAGATGATGAGGTTTGAACAATCTTTCATGTGAGTTGACAAACGGATAATAGCTGCTAACACATCAAAAACATGTAAAAACTGTATAAAAATAAAGTTATTATTATTTTGATACACCGAGATAACTCACTAGATAACATAATTTACAACTTCACATCAACAAGATGATTGCACCATTGTGACTTATATAGCTTCACATTTTTGGTATTAAAGTAATATTTCAAACAACAGGGGAATTGTCAATGCGATTATAATTCTATATAATAATATAATGTAAACTCTGAGACCAGCAGCACAAGTTGTTCTAAATATTACTTCTGTCAGGAATGACTCAGCAAAATTAATTTGGCCTTTCACAGAAAACTTAACATTGACTCAAATATATGAAGATAATAAAAAAATCGTGGATTAAATGTACAATCTCTGAAAGTGACTGATGCTACTTTAGAGCTAGCTTGGGTTATTCGCATTTTATGAAAATGTATTTATTAAGTTTTGAACTGGTATTTATTAAATGATGGGGGAGATATAATAATAATAATAATCAATAAGATCTAATCAGTTTTGATTCTCAGTGCTGAATTTCTTCTTGTTTTAAAAGCAGGTTTAGCAGCAGAATATTAGAAATGATTGGTTTAGCAAAATAATGCATTAACATTACATGCTATCGTTAGCATGAGCATAAAGGTTAGCATTCATTTATTGGCAGAGCAAGCAGCATATAGATTAACATCAAACTACTAATGAGCCTCCATCAGATCGCTGTAGCTTAGCAGGACCATAGTTATCATTGCATTGGTTTGTTAGCTTTTAGCTTGTGGTGCATGGATGGAGGTAGTTCCATTTATGACAGTAGCAGTGGAAATATATATTAATGTTTGTTTTACACTGGGCAAAAGTTCCTTTCTGATTTCAGTTTGTTATTTGGCTAACCCATGTATTGGCTCATATAATGAACAGTGTCTGGTTTAACATATCAGCTCAGTTGCCAACATATCATAAAGTAGCGTTGATATATAAATATAAATAATGAATGCATTTGATTTTTGTTCTCAGCGTAAAACCCTTTGAAATACATCAGGTCGTCTGAAAGTTACCTTCTTGGTTGGTGGTTTGGTATGAGCCAGTATTTTGAGAAGGAATTGAATCTGGCACTTTTTCTGTTTGATATCCTACCTGAACATTGACCATAAAATACAGTCGCCTGGTTTACAACCTTCAGTTGAAGGGATGTTTCCTGTTAGTGTCGGGGGTGCGATGGGTCCAGAGGACAGGGGAACATAAGGCGAGCTGGGGTCACTAACAGGTCGGCTCGACAGTGGCACAGGAACTTAACCAAGGTGCAAACGGCTAACAGTCATTTTCAAATAGCCTGTCATATAAGAACAACACTTAAAAAATAATTCTGAAATCCTATAAGACACAGAAACACAGTCGTTCCATCAAGTCTCCGTGACAGAAAAGAGGTTAAATAGTTAAAAATGAAACAATCTCAGTCAGAGGAGTGAAGTGGACCGATTCCTCGGGTCCTCTGAAGAACCGCTCACCAACAAAACATGAAGAAGAACATCGGATACATTCCATTTTCTGAAATCTACCTTTCCTCTTTCCGTGAATAGGCTTCGCCCACAACATCCGCATCGGTTGTCCATCAAACTCAAACACTTCTTCCAGAGTCCCTGGTTCTCAGAGAAAAACCCAAACCTCGGATCGTACCTGATAAAAACCTGCTCCGTCAGCAACTGCAAGGTGACAGCAGATCCTGTGGCGGTGGCCTCTCATTGGCCAGTTTCTGTGGAGAGGCGGGCCTCGTACAGGATCAAAGCGTGATGCACAAACTCGTACTGCTCAGCTGTCTGGATCATACCACCTCTGCAGACACAGATAAGATTCTTTAGTACAAGATGTCATTTATATTTATTATTCAAGAGGCCATGTTTTAGTATGTGTTAATAATTATAACATCTGGGTCCAGGAACCAGGGATTACAGGGACATTACGCCCGTTTTTCCACCGTCACTGTCGGGACACTGGGACACAAAGGTGATTCCCACAATATACAAAATGTCACATTCCATATTTTATAATGTTTTGTTCTTTTTAATCGTACTTAATAAAGATGTTAAATACTTTAAACTATTTTAAGTGAGGAGATGACTATGTATCACCTGTCCGCTCGGAGCTGGCAGGTGATGCTCAGCACATCCACCGCTCCCTCCAGCTGCAGCTGGCGACAGCCGATCGTTGTAGCAATGAAACAACCTGTCCGGCCAATCCCAGCACTGCACAGAGGAGAAGACGATGGACTTAATTTAAATGTTTGACCTTTAATAGAAAAGACAGTTTTGCAGGTTTCGCTCTCTACGATACCTGCAATGGACAATAACTGGTCCCATGGCGGCGGCCGTCCGTCGATCCGTCTCTACATCAGACATTAACTGCAGCAGCGGCATTGCTGAATTAGGGGTTTTGTGGTCAGGCCATGATGTGTACCAGTAATGCTGCAGCACGCGAGTTTGATTCCCACACTGCATAAACACAAACACAAATTTAAACTTGAATTAAAAGGCTTCATCTGCACAGGAGTTTCAGAAATGGAAAGTCATTTTAAGTGCGTGTACCTTGAGTGCGAGGCTGCGAGTTGTGTAGTGTTCGCACTCTCTGATGCTGTTCACCAACACTTCAACCTTCCCGTAGATCCCCCTCTTCTCCGGCCAATACAGAACACACTTCTGCAAAGAGAAACACAAAGAAACACCTTCCGACTTTAATGAGTCAGAACCAAACTGTGGAACATTTATGTTAACTTTGAAGTGAAGTTAAATATGATTCTTCTTGAGTCACATTGTTTATTGATGTTTTCTCCGATTACCTCGTTCTTCTCCTTTAGTTTGGTGATCATTACGATGACGGGCGACTCCTCCTGCCACGCCATCTGCCAGAAGTCGTTTACCGTGTTCACCATGGGACCCTGAGTGGCGATGTACGCCTTCTCGTCGCCTAGGTAACCCTGGGGTGGGAGCCAATCACACTACAGCGTCAACAGGGGATGTACAACAAGACCTCTTTGATTTGAAAGGAAAACACTTTCATCAAGAGATCATTTTAAACATACATTTGATTTCTGGTTTGCAGATGCAGGCGGCATTTAGATATGTTATATGTAAGGTAAAGTTTCTTAAGGTAAAAGCAGAGAATCAGCTTCATGTCCGCCTCTCCACCTCTCATGTGATAAATCTGCCCTCCAACCTTGAAGAGCTCAACCTGCTACAGTGTTTGCATATACAGTCGGATGAATTATTTACACAGCCTGTGTTCTCCCGAGTGCTCGGACAGTTTAAACACTTTCAGAGGAGTTTCCTGACAGGAAGAAAGTCCATTGTACCCGAGTCTGAGAGAAACATTACAGACTCTTACTGCACTGGACTTTCACTGGGATTGTGTTGACGAGGAAACCACAAGTAAAAACATGTCGACATTCCAGATGTGTGAGGTGATCGTGTCAGTCGGTTGTGTGTTCGTTCTCTGGTTTAGAGATTTAACAAAGGATAACCAAGTTTGTCAAGACACAACAGAATTATGTTTGAATTATGTTTATGTATTCACAAGGACAAAAACTCATAAATATGGCAGCAGGTAGAAGACTTCAAACAGGAGGGAAGATAAGGTTTGATTGTGGGAGATGAGGAACAACTACACAGAAAAAAAACTGTTCTTTAACAACAACAATATTTAATCTCGTTAATTATACTTGACCAGATCAATCGTATACTTTTCAGATACTTTTCTGTTTGGCCCTTTTTATCAACTCATTAAGAGCTAATGGGAACACCATGTTGTAAATACCCACTCGTATGTAATTGGCGTTAATGTAGGAGTTCAGCAGGTCGTTGCAGCTCTTGGACTTCAGGATCACCCTAGAATGAGGATCTAGAACACACAGCAAGGAGAGGAGGTGAGGACACATGAGAAGGAGGAAGAGGAGACAAGGATGGGAGATTTAGATATGACATTGATTGATTTGGGGGAGGGAGAATCTTCTGTTTGTCTTGACTGTTTTTTCAGACTCTTTCGCACCTTGTTTGGTCCAAACTTTTCAGTTTAGTCTGAACTGAAATATCAGGTGTGAAAGGTTACCTGTGACCTCTACTTCCTGTGATTGGTCCAAAAGTCAAAAATATTCAAACAAGTGTTTCCAATTTGCAAACCAACAGAACCAGGTTCAGTTTGATCCAGACCCAGAACACCTCTTCTGGTCTGAGGTTCAGACTGAACTGAATAGTCTCAGTCTTTAACAGCCTCTCTTAGGCCTGGACTGGGTCTCGTCATGTTGGTTCAGTCCGGACCCCGAGCACCTTCAGAAAAGACAAAGAGCCTAGAACACAGGAAGGAGTTTGACTGACAGCCGCTCTAGGTGAGCATTCCTTAGCCTTGATTGGCCGGAAAGAAGGAAGGAAGGAAGGAAGGAAGGAACGCCACCACACCCACTCACTGTTTTATTGATGACCCCGCCCCCTTTCCAAAACACAAAAACTAACATTGTGTCAGTGGCGGTTACATAAAGTCTTAATCAGGAGGTCAGCCGACAGTGTGAGAACAAGCTGTGCCCTGAATGTGAGTGTGTGTGTGTTTGGGGAGGAGCCATATTATTCGTCTTTAGTATCGTTGACCTTTGACCTTAAATCCCTCCCACAAACTAAAACAGCTTCCTGGTTCAACAGGAAATGAGACCTGGAGTTTGAGGAGTAAAACGATGATGTCGTCTTCTCTCCATCAAACACCGATCACCTTGTGAAATTACACAGTCTCTGCACAGCAGAATTTCCTTTGTTAAATACTTCTCACTCACTTGGTAGTATGGTCTTGTATCTGCTCTTGGTGCCATGGTTTGGAATGTCCAGCTCCTTGGGGTCAGTGAAGTTCATGGGAATTTCCTGAGGAGGAAGAATATAACTATTAGGGATTAATATTCAACTATACGTTAATAATGCCAAATTCAATAATAAGTCATATAGGAAATGCACACAAGATGACATTAAGTGCAGAGAATGAAGGTGGTGTATACTTATGGTTTTAAATTTAAAAAATAGCCAGCAGACAGAAATCAGACCTAATGACACGACTGCCGATGAAATTCAGGAGAAAAATAAAAATGGGTTTTGTTATCCTTATGTTCAGACTGTTTGATCACGTACAGTGAACTCGGCGTGCAGCTTGTCCGTGTTGTTGGCGAGGTCTTGGAGCTGCGGCCTCGTCAGCGGCCGGCTGGCGGACGTCAGGTACTCCCTCGCTGCCGACTCTCTGGGGGTCACCACCGAAACATTGAGCGGCTCCACAGAGCCGAGAGACGTCATGTCCAACACCAGAGACACGTTGGAACCACGTCTGGAGACCCAAGGAAGAAGAAAACATGATGTTAGAACTGGAGTCAACATCAAGCTCTTGTTCCTTACTGGTAATTAGCTGCTTCCTGAGGTTAAGGTGAAATATTACTTGATTTGATTCTCTCTCCACATGAACAATTAACCTGCGGGCGACCAAAGCGACCAAGCTCTTTGATGCCAGAGCAAACTATTAAATACAACTGTAAACAGAGTCTGTGTTTCCATGACAACCCCTGTCAGGAAGTGGTCAAGGTTCAAAGTGTGGCAGCTGAAGGATGCCGTCTCTTCCTGTTCCTCTGATTGGCTGACATCCAGATTGGACAAAACACACACACACACACACACACACACACACACACACACACACACACACACACACACACACACACACACACACACACACACACACACACACACACACACACACACACACACACACACACACACACACACACACACACACACACACACACACACACACAGAGAGAGAGAGAGAGAAAAACATCCTGTTCTCACTCTGAGCCTGAAATCTTCCTCCCTGTCTCACCTTAAGAAACACACATTGTCCTTTGCAATTTATCACCTCGCTCTGAGGTGACCAGAACAAAATGGTGTCCGAGGTCCAAGCACGCGGCCGCACGTTAGCGGAAGAGTGACGAGCAACAGATTACGGCTAAAGTGCTCCACGCCGAGCAGAGGCCTAGATAAGATGTTTTTCTTCTTGGTTATGAAAATACTTAGCAGGAAAATGAGCTGCGGACAAATTTCAAAGCAACACAGAAATATTTCAGTGATTAGTCTGAGCCCGTCTGGCTTTGAAAAATGAGGTCAGTCTAATTTAACAACAACAAGATCTAACCTTCTCACGGCCGAACACGAGTTAACAAACAACAGGTAGAATGTTTATATAATCAGGAAATCTCACAGAGACTTTTGGTGGTTTATCAAATCAGAATAATGCATTTTGAAAAACTATAATCAAGATTAGAATAGATTTAGTCTAAATTGTGAGATGTACCAGGTCACACTTTGAATCTAAATTGTGAGATTTATCAAAGATGTGTTAAATCTGAGGATCATGTGGTTTTAATGTACATTTCCTCAAACGACGAAGACACGAAGGAAGAGGAAACGTGTCCAATAAGAAGCCTCCCTTCATGTAAACACCGACGGACGGACGGACGGACGGACGGACGGACGCACGCGCACGCACACGCACACGCACAATACATTGTATATGGAGGAAGCCTGAGTGAATGTAAACCTCAAGTGTTGATATTTCTGAATTATACACAGACACCTTTTGTCTGAAGCCTCCTCGCCGACACGTACGCAGCTCAACACCTCACTGCTCCGACAATCACAGGTCACACAACAATAACACACACACACTTCTTCAGATGCTAAACAAGAGGACCAATCAGGACGCTCATCACGTGACGTAAACACTGTTGATCGTTTTGAATCATAAACAGAGGCTGCATCTTCACTTGTACGTTTCGCTGTAAACAGGAAGTGGATCTTCTCCTCTAAAGTTGATTGCTTATTTATACTGAAAACAAGGAAGAGCAATGAAGTCATGTGACTAATAAGAACCAATCAGGAAGAGAACGTTGCTCCTCCCTGTCATCCGATCCCCTCCTACCTGGGTGGTTACCTGTGTAACCTACATCTCACACCGCCACACATATAAACTCCACCCCTCTTACCTTTCTTGAAGTCCTGCAGCAGGTTTCATCCTGAAGGGGGAGGGGCAAGGCTTGAGCTCGTTGTTGGTCGTCGCCGAGGCGACGCTGTTGATGACGACAGGGGCAGGGGCGGGACTAGGAGAAAGAGCAGGTAAGAATAAAATATACTTTAAAAATATTTCAGTTGGTTGAATTGTGGGAGACGTCGCTCAGTTAAAGTTAAAGTTACCTGGGCACAGGGACGACAGGTGGAGCGAGGCGACGGCAGGCTGTGATTGGCTGCTGCAGGGGAATGGGCGTGGCGGCAGCTGGAGGGAGCTCAGCTTGGACCATGCTTCCTGATGAGACGACCTGCAGACGCATTCAGGAGTTATCATTTATTTATTCTAACAGTAATTTCATTTTTTAGTTTAGGGACAAATGTAAACGAGCATTATTGATACTTCTTAAATAAATCAAACACGTTTACATTTTGCATTTCAATGTCAATTAACGTAGATTGTCCCGTGAAATAAACAAAAATAAATAGTTGGTTGTCGGATGCTGACCTTTGTGCCCTTTGACCTGTGGGCGGAGTCAGGAGAGATTGTGAGCGTCAGGTGGCGATTAGAGGGCGGAGCTTTCAGTTCTGTGTCAGAAACCTGAACCTTCTCTCTGAGTCGATACAGAACCTGCAGACGAGAATAGAAGAGGAGAGGAAAGGAGAGGAGAGAGCATTTTAATGATTTCCAGAGAATTCACCTTTCAAATAGAAAAAACTAAAGACTCAAATCTGTGAGTGGAGATGATATAAATATATATAAGTTGTTTAAATCGACAGGTACATCATCAGGACTGTAAATACATGTATATCTGTCGTTTGTGAGGTTTCCCTCGTGTGGATTATCTGAAGCACTACAACTGAAATAAGTTATTTTAAATGTATTCTTTAATTGAGGTCATTTATTATTTATATTTATATTTTGATTATATTTCTTATTAAAAGTAATTTGTGATGTGATTCCTTTTTGTCCCCTCAAGAGAAAAATGAACGTTTTACATGATGTCAGCGATACGGCTGATCTGTGTGTGTGTGTGTGTGTGTGTGTGTGTCAGTTGAGAGTAGACTTAGTAAAGTAAATATTGGTTCCTGTGAGTGTAATGTATTTTACCATCAAGCAGGTGATGACGATGACGAAGATGGTGAAGAAGAGGACGACAGTGTAAAACCCTTCTGTGGTCCACACGTGATCCCTCTGCTCCCCCTGCAGGACGTTCTTCTGCAGAGACACATGATGTTAAATCTGTTTCCAGGATCATCGGGATTCTTTTAAAACTCTTCTTTAGGATTTCATGAAACGTCGATGGAGTTAAAACATCTCCCTGAGCCAGAGCTGCTCTTCAAGCTGGATCACACTATTCGATATCATTTAAAAACAATTGTCGCTTAGTCTCACATAATGATAGACGCAGAGGCTACTTGCTAAAACCCCAATAAAAACTGGACATGTGTAAATAAGCATCACTACCAGCACCAAGCCACACAGTGGAGAAGCTGCAGAACACGAACCAGGAGAATCTGATGGAGCAGTTCACACAGCGTGTCTTTGTTCATGCAGAAGAACCATCACTTCTCTCAGTAATGACATTAATATCAAGTGTTTCTCCTCAGGCTGATCGACCACTTTAACTGTTCCATTAAACTTTTAGCAGCAGCACTTTGCTCTGCATCCATCCTGCACATCCGCCCGTCTCCATGGGGACCAACCAGGCAGCTTAACGAGCTGCGGTTGCCTAGGAGACGGAGCAGCGAGCACGCTGACAGTTTACACGCACCTCAGTCGAGACCTCGGTGATGCCGAAGTGTCCCAGGTGGCGGTGGAGGACCCGGACGTTCAGTGATTGGATGACCTCTTCGGCAGGGCGGGGCTCGGAGATCCCCAGCCTATCAGAGGACACGAAGAGCTCGATGCCATTCTTCTCCTCCTGTAAGAGCCCGTCCGTCAATCAATCAATCAATCAACCAACCAACCAACCAGCGGAGTGCAACGTGTGAATGGCGTGTGAGTGTCTTACATTCAGCCGGTTGATGTGAACGCGTCCTGCAGGAACACCAAGCGCTGCCGCTACACCTTCTCGAAACCAACGAAGAAGACTGACGTTCAGCCGCCGCACGTCCACGGCCAGGTACTGAGAGAGAGAGAGAGAGAGACAGACAGACGTTTAGTTTACCATCAACATTTCAAGCCAATTTAAACCGGATTTCTATTTAAAAAAACTAAAAGTGACATGACGCTCATTTCCATCGCCATTTTCCAGGTGTTCCAAGAGGAAGAAGAATCACAAGAGGAAAGAGAGGCTCCGTACCCCCACTCCTCCAAACATGGTTACTTCTGGCTTCAACAAACCAAGATGGTGGAAAAACAGCCGCTCAAAGACCAACGTGTCACGTCACGGTGGTTGAGACTAATTTTTCTCTGCTGTCAATCTAACAGATCAAAATCAGGCCGGAAAGTCGCAAATTGATTATCAAGAAACTCTGAGGCAGCGTTAATATTATGGTTCGGAGGATTTAAAATTACTGCTGCTCAAATTTACTGTCATCATCATACTGGTTATGATTTTCAGAAACGTGTTCACATTAAAAGTCAACGACAAATCACAAGCGTGAACAGAGAGAAACTAACTGAGGCTCGTTGGAGTCGGCTACAATTGAAAACTGTCTAAACAAACCCTGAGTCTTTATGAATCAGAAAACATTAACGTGCTGATCAGCTGAACCAGACGTAAGAACGACAAAAACCTGAATAAATGGAGCCTTCGAAAGGAGGGATCCATTCGCTCATCTCCAAAACACTGAGGTTAAAAGACAACAAACATGACTTCTGTGTGTGAGTGTGTGTGAGTGTGCGCGCGCTAATGGCTAAATCAAAATGTTCTGTTGCTCCTTAATTCAATATCAGGACCAATAACCACAAACACACACACACACTTCTATCATGGTGAGGATACACAACACATTCTCCAGCCTCTTATCCTAACGTTACCATCACAACTAAATCCCAAACACAAATTCTTACTCTAGTTCTCATAGAATAAACATTTTACATTACAGATAATATTTTTTCAGCCCCACAACAAAACAACCTGCGAATAAATAAAAACAACAAATTGACCGGATGTAGTGGAACAGTAAAACCAAACTAAACAGCTACAGCCTGTTAATGAAGAGAATCCAATCCAGAATCTGAACCAACAACCTCACCAAGTAAACATGAACATCGTAGATCCCGTCGCCTGCAGAAGATTCCCCCTCAGTGAGCGACAGGCCGCCTGTCAGTCACAGCTCAGGGTCAGAGAGCTCCATTGCATTTCCCCCTCTCGCGTCAAGTCCTGATCTCTGATTGGCTCAGAGCGAACGCAGCTCACATGACACACACCTGATTGGCTGTTAGATGATAGGTAATGCCATTATCCTGCTGTGCTTCCTGTCAGGATCAGGTGCTATTTCTGTCTACACACACACACACACAGGGTAATAACCACTAATTAGCTGGTAGCCCTCGAGCCAGTAAGGGGAATCCAATTTGGACCAATCAGATAGGAGAGAGGGAGGGTGTGTGTGTGTGTGTGTGTGTGTGTGTGTGTGTGTGTGTGTGTGTGTGTGTGTGTGTGTGTGTGTGTGTGTGTGTGTGTGTGTGTGTGTGTGTGTGTGTGTGTGAATGATATAGATGGTATAATATGAAAAGGTTAAAAAGTAGAGGATGAGGATTATAGGGTTAACAACTGATGGAGTAAAATAAATCTCAATTTTGAATTCTATATCTGATCAAACTGAGATCAGGTGAATCGGCTGTGATCAGATCGTGTCTGCAGGGAAACCAAAGATGACACAAGTCATTGAATGTCTGTGAAACACGAGGAGAGTCTGTGGTTTGAAGCTGCTTCGCTCTGGAGGACAATTTACAGACGTCACAGTGAATCTGTTCACATGTGACCGACTTTAATTTCATCCACGATGAGGAGCACAATCAAGATATTACATCCTGAGACCAGAACTGTGAACACACACAGAATATCCGTGTGAGCGCGGAAAAGGAAGTGTTGTGAGCAGAGCGGTTGTTTCTCAGCGTGCGAGCAGCTTCTCCTCTGAGCGCCGACGGGGGAAACGTGAGCTGCACATGCTCTGACTCAATGAGATCACACACACGTCTCCCTATAGATGTGAGGACACTCGTGATGCAATGAATTCCCTGGTCCCTGACCTCAACCAGCACAACTAACTAACACTAACCTTTACCTAATGCTAACCCTGAGTCGCACGCACACACACACACACACACACACACACACACACACACACACACACACACACACACACACACACACACACACACACACACACACACACACACACACACACACACACACACACACACACACACACACACACACACACACACACACACACACACACACACACACCTGAATGAGTGGGTTGACGTGAGGTCAGATTATTCACGCTTGTGTTGCTTCCTTTTAGAAAAACCTTCACAGAGCAGAACTGAAATCTGACATCAGTCTCATCTTTACACTGACATCGTTTCTAAAAGCTCAGAGTAGAAGATGTGACTAAATTAATGTTTTATTAACACAACTGGCCTCAGTCGACAGATACAGATTATTTTCTGACTAATTTATTCCATCCACAGTCCACACTCAGAAGAAGAAATGAAGAAATGTTTATTTCATAAAGGGCTGATGGATTATTTAAAATATTATTAAAACTGATATAAATAACAGAAGCAGCAGCTTGATTGTGTTAATAATATTCAGGCCGAAGAAATACCCCAAATCCGCATGTTATTGTTTTCCAGTGATAATTAAATGCGACTTGCTTTTAACACCAACATCGTGATTTAACACAAAACAGATCTGGATCTGATTTGTGCTGCAGCTCTGAACACACCTGGAGGAATCCGGTTTCTCTCTGTGGGCTGGAGGTGGCGTCAAAGTTCTCTCCACTAGTGGAAGTAACACACACCACTGATGTGAATTATTTAACAGTGTAACACACTCGTTACGTGTGTGTGTGTGTGTGTGTGTGTGTGTGTGTGTGTGTGTGTGTGTGTGTGTGTGTGTGTGTGTGTGTGTGTGTGTGTGTGTGTGGGCTGAAGTCGGAACTTGCCTCTTTCTGTGATTTAATTCTACATGATTCAACTTGTGCGTTTGTCGTTTTCGCTGAAAAACATTTGCCAGACTTGTAGAAGAGCGTCAGATTTCATTAAACCTGCTGATCATGTTGTCCCTATTTGATTCATTTACATTTTCTCTTCAAATCATAATAATGATAATAACGAGGGTTCGGAGAAAGAAATGTCTGCAAATCAGGACAGGACAAATCCCACATCATCCTGATTTCCCCCTGGTGGCTGGCTGCAGAACAGGTCATACACCCTGCCTCCTCCATGTTAGCAGAGTGGACATGGACCCCACAAATAAAACCAGGTATTTTTAAGGATGTTCATGCTTCTGATCAGTTTGGTTTTAATTAGGAATTTAATGATGACAACCCACATATTGAGCAGAAATGACACACACACACAATTGTGATGGATCTAAATTAAATCCCCTTCAACATGCAGAGTCTCCACCAACACACACACGACTATAGTAAAGTGTGTGTGTGACCAGCTGGCACATGTTGTGAGAACCTGACGAGGAAGCAAAGGACACACACACACACACACGCACGCACACATGCACGCAGTGATGCAGAGAAGCGATGGGAGGTGACTTGTTACCATCTGGGACTTCACACAACCTCTCTTCATGTTCCACCTCCATCTAAACGTTACTCTCTACACACGCTGCTGCTGAAGTTATAGATAATAAATCATATTAAAGAAATACGGCTGATTATTATTATAATATGAAGTTGTCGAGTGGAGATTAAACCTGGAAACACGATGTTTTCTCTCAAACTACAGACAAGTGTTTATGACCTCCCTGGTTATTTGAAACCTTATTTCTGTGTCTGATATTATTTTAGTGTTTAATCTATTCATATTACGATGCACATATGACGATGAGACGATTTAGAATTTCTAATTAACCAACCTGCATCTTTCTGTTCACTAATTCTAAAATAAGACTTTTGCTTCAGGTCTTTCTCAGTGTTTTGGAGCTCTGAGGCTCGGCCGTCACAAACCTCCGTCTCTTATCCTCCTCCTGCTACTCAAGCGTTTTAATATGATGAATGGCCTGAAGGGACGAGTCATGTGACCACACACACAAAGTCAATTAACAAAGAGGGTTAGGTCAGGCAGAGCGGAGCCTGGCGGCGGTTTCTCATTGATAAAAGCGGAGAAGCTGATCCCAGTCTTCCCCCTCTGAAGTGTCCTTAATCAAAATACTGAACCCCACATTGCCCCTCGTAGAAAAATGACTTCTTCTGTCAACGTATTCTGAAATAACTGAAGTGATGAGACAGACACTCGTCTGTAAACTCCCAGAATCCCTCGTCTGTCTCCTGCTCTCCACCGGAGGGTTTCTACAGAGCGTCTCCACTCCCACGATACATCTGTGGTTGCGGCAGCTCTGATTGTCTTGGCAGAAGACTGTGGGAGTGTTGGCAGCAAAGCTTCACAGTTCAGACGCTTAAATTAATAATCTGCTGCATTTCTACTAAAAATAAACCAGTCTGTGAATCAGACTGGTTCCAGCTTGACACGTTGGTCTGTTTTTGTGTTTTGTATGAACGAGTCACTGAACAGGAGACGTGTGGTCGTCATTCAACTTTCTCAAGCAGCAAATTATTTTCAACACTGACAGATCTTCAAATAAGTTTCTACACCTACAAAATATCAGAAAATTATCGTAACTTTCAAAACAACCAAAGTGACATCTTCAGATAACCGTTGGTGACAAGTAATCGATTATGAAACTGATCAAACTGTTTCTGTTTGATCTGCAACATGAAGCACAATCAAATGTTGAGAAACTTCTGGGCTTTTCCTCTCTCTCCTCTCATCTCGTCTCCCTCATTAACAACCAGGACATATCTGTCTTTCTGTTTCTGCCTCAATGTCAGTCTGAAGGTTGCTGCTGTTTAACAGTTATGTAACTGCCTGTTGTGAAGGTAAGTGGGGCACACACACACACACATACAGTAGTGGTGTAGGTCCACTCCACATTAGGGACACCGAGCCCCCCCCTCTTTGTGTGAGAGGAAGAGTATATCCCGAGTGGAATGAGTGTTCAGTCCCAGCCATCTCCTGACAGCTCCGACTGTTTTATTGTTCATGTCTTGTAGGACATTCTGTGGGATGTGGACATTCATGTTGTATCTTTGCAAGGGCCACTTCTCTGATGGCCTCCAGTTTCATGACTACAGGGAGGGGTGAGGAATCAATTTGATCAATTCTGTACTTATAATCACAGGATAGCTTCTGTATTTGCTCACCCCACTCGCCTGCAATATTGAACTTATGGCCCAGATAGGTGTAAGTCTCGTGACGAGAGTAGACCCTGATTGGTTGTCCCATTAGTGTGAAGGAGGGAGGTTTGTCTGACTTCGCTTTGTACCAGCGGTTACCACCGCTGCGTCGTTCATAGAGTGCTGCACATTTGGTATGTTTTACCTCCAGCTTTGACCAGAGCAGAAACTCATCTGTTCTGCTCAGCATGTTGGTAATTACACTCTCATCCCTAGAGGACATCTCCACATCATCAGCGTACCCCTGGACAGGGTTTGGGGATCTGATTTGTGGTGGTGCACACTGACAGAGCCATTTCAGCCACTGGTTGATGGCAAGAATGAAGTTAACAGCACTCCAGGGGCAGCCTGTTTTAATCCCTACCTGCAGGGGTACAGGCTCTGTGAGCGGGTCTCCACAGATCTCCACTGGTCTCCACTGCAAAAAAGATTCCTTGTACACGTCTGTGATGATGTCCACAAAGGGTTGAGGTAGATGGATTTCTTCCAGTGTGCGGAGCATCATATTGTGAGACAGTGTCCCAAAGGCATCTCTAAAATCCAGGAATACAGCGTAGAATTTACATGATTCATGTTTGAAGTCATCAATTCCAGTTTTAAGGCAAAACACATGTTCATGCATGCCTTGTCTGTCTATGTAGGCTTTTTGTTTAGGTGACAGAATGCCTGTGTCTACAAGCCATGGGAGGATGCGGGCAAGAAGACATTTCATGAGGACTTTGTAAAAAGTGGGGAGTAGAGAAATGTCTCTCCATGTAGATGGATCATTTGGAATATTGTCTTTCTTTGGTATTCTATGTATGAGGGCCCCCTTCCATGAATTAGGTACCTTTCCATTAATTAGACAGATATTAAATATATTAGCGAGAGTTTGGGTGGACCAGGGTTTTGTGGCTTTAATGGTTTCGTATGTCACCCCATCATATCCACTAGCTGTGTTGTTTGGCAGCTGGGACACAACTTTATCCACTTCATCAAAAGTGAAGTTAGCTGTGGATGGATAATAGTCTGGAGCAACTGACTCTATGCTATTGGTCCAGGGGGGCGGGGTCACTGGTTCAGAAGCGGGTGATTGATATTTGGCCAGGTAATGTTTATACACATCACTAGTGTCATTAACAGTGGGTTGGGAAGAAGGAAATGTACTATTATTGAGAATTATGTCAATGGCTTTTGATTTTCTGTGCTGCTATAGATAGGATAGTTTTTCTCTGCTTACTGCCATTGGATGTTCACGGTGTTCCGCTCCTCCTCTTTTGCTGAGCCGTGGTTGGATGACTTCTCTCACGTAGATCAGCTGTTTCTCGATCCAGGAAGTAATGGAGACCGGTGTAAACTCCGCTGGATATTTATCTATCCGGGGGAACTTTTTTAGGACTCGTGCCACATATTTCAGAAGTGGTAATCCGAACTCCTTCCCGCTGGCACGTCGCGCACGGAATATTCCATTTTGGAAGAATACTCCGATTAGGATGGATGCAACTTTCGTCCATTCCCTCGGATCACCGGTGCAGGCAAAGTAAGTTCTTTCTGGGAGTTGCTTGTTATCCAACAATCTCCTGAAGTGTCTTTCGTGGACATCAAACATTTCCCATTCATGACGTTGGAGTTGGCGCATGTAGTTGTTGTAATCCACAGGGAAATCCTGGCCGCCCGGTGATGGTTGTGGGACCGGGTCGTGGGCCTGCCGCGGTCGCTGTTTGTAAATGCGGCCGCTAATCAAGGCTTGTTTAAAGGCCGATCGTAGTACTGTGACTAGGCACATGCTTAGTACTAGAGTCCAAAACATATAACCTCTGCTGGATTAAGGATGGCAGTTACAACGGGTGAGATGTTAAGTTTTTAAGTTGCCATTTGTTTTGCACGGAGCTGCGGTGGCAACTGCACGCCGCGGACGCGGACACACACACACACACACACAGTTTCCATGGAGACAGGCAGCGCAGCATCTCTCCTCCAGCGCTGTGGATGCTGGAGTCTACGGCTCCTCATCATCAGTCATCCACTTACTGTCTATTTGCGCCAACCTCTGACCTCTGACCTCCGACAGGGAAGAGATGACAAGACATTTCTAATCTGCAGCTGGAAACTGATTCTCAGACGATGATGATGAAGCAAATATGAAAATATCTTCTGCAGCAGCTGATGCTAAACATGGCATCAAAAAACACAACCTCAAACTAATCGACTACAGCTTCGATTCGATCTCCATGACACCAACACTACACAGCAGCAGCAATTTTCTAACATCATCCATCTTGAAAATATCCACAATATTTACAATCCATCCACCGTGATGACATCATCGCACGCTACGTATAAAACAACGAGAGGGACGGTCGACTAGAATCCTATTGAAAGACACATTTCACAAACCTCCTCATTCTTCTCTTCTTTCTCAACCAATCAGGGCGCAGATTACTCACCACGGTAACCAGATGCCGTGCAGAGATGGCGGCGTGCTCCGGCTGCACCTCGTGATGTGGCCGTGCCAGCAAGTTGACGGCTCGCTGGACGCCGGGCTGCTGACGGAAGCGAGACTCCAGGAGGGCGGCCGGCATCACTTTGGCCAAATGGTGGTGAAAATGATGATGAAGGGGATGATGAAGATGGAGGTAGCGGGACTCCTCGACATTGTGATGCTGATCACTCAAGTGGTGCTGAGGGAGGAGACGCGGGGGGAGGTGAAGGGAGCGGCGAGAGGGGAGGAGTCGGAGCTCGTGGTCACCAGAGGACGATTCTGAGAAGAAGAGGAAGAGAAAAACATGAAAAAGATAAAGAAAATGTCTCTGTGTTGTTTTTAGTTTGTTACAATACAAACGATAGGTTTTATTCACGTTTAGCAGCAAACGACTGATCAATGATTCTGATTCATTACAGGTGACCAGTACAACCAGTGGAAGGAAAACCATCAGCTTGCTAACCTTCATCGTATCTGAAGTTACAGCAGAGACGGATAAAGTGAAACACGTTGAATACAATAGTTTCTTGATTTCTTGACGGAAACACAAGTGTTGTCTCTCTCATTGAGGACGACTACATTTCTCTCTTGGTTCTAATGTCTGGAGAATCTTCTGATCTTTTAGAAGAGAGCAGGAGAATCAATCTGTCTGTGTCTCTGCGTTGGGCGTGGAGGAAGTTCCCTCCACGCCCAACGCAGCCGACCGTGACGACTGTGAACGATGCATAATTCAATCTCACTCATTATTTATCCTCGGAGCAGAAATAGAAGAAATTCCACTGAGTGGAGCGTTTTTTTGCCGCCTCACATTTACACAAGTTCACACTGAGACGGAGGTGAAGTGGAGCAGAAGCTGATCCACACTCTGCTGGACAGAGAGAATCTTGGTGTTAAAGAGACAAACCCTCTTCGTTACCAGGTCCCAGGTCAGTTTGCTGCTGCCTGTTTAAAACCCTGAGGAAACAGCAGGTCTATAGAAAAAGAGCGATCCCGAAAGACACTGCAGAGCTGACACAGCTTCTCCCTAGCGACAGCATCCTGGTTGCTACGTGCAGCGCTGAGCTGTGATTGGACCGGAGACATCATCCAATCACAGGTCAAGTTACAGCGGGCTTACAGTTAACTCTGTGGAGACAAATTACTCAACTCTCACCGGAAAATTAGCTAATGTGACATAAGATCTTTAAATATTAAAATAATGTATATCCTGTGTTTAAAGACATGACGCTAGTTGTCCATAGGGGGGCGCTACAGCCTCTCATGTAATAAACGTGATTTTATTCCAGTTATAGAACCTAATTTATTTTCAGTCCATTATTTTCGGTCCATTTGTAAACAGGAAAATGTGTCTGAATGGAACTGATTCTATTCAACGTCTCCCGATTGGCTCTCACACAATGATGTTCTCATCGGTTTCCTCTCAGCTTTGGCTTTTATTCACTGGACTTTGTTGCATTTTTCTACTTCGACTTAAAGTACTTTTTTTTTCAAGTTTAAAAGTTTGTGAATTGTCCAATCAGACAACTTGAAAACGTGATTTAAAAACAAATTGACGTTAATATACCTTGCGTTTTTATTTCAGTGAACTGAATGTGTTGAGTTTCAGATCTTTGGTTAGACGTGAACTTTGAACTCAGAAACCCGGGGACGAATACTTTCACCATTACGATGTTTTACAGACTGAACAATTAATTAAAATCATAATCAACAGATAAATCAGAAATAAAATGTATCATAAATTGCAGCTCTATAATGACATGGATAAATATTATACCAACAAATGACAATTTGAGTCACCTACACTTCTTATAAAATCTGTCCTTTATGCTTTAATTAGTTGAGTGTTTAGTTTTATCACAACATTTTACAATCTATCCAAAAGATAATAGAAATTGAAGACTTGTGATTCAGGATCATTCTCTTTTGTCGTTTCAAATTTAGAAATATGATAAAAAATTAATTTTTCTGTATCATTATCTGGTTCCAAAGATCATCCACACTGAATCGTTTTAGATTTGCTTTAAACTCTGGAAACTAAATGCACTAATGATTTGTGTATTAATGTTATTTTACGATGAACATCTCATATAAACCGAGCAAATCTTCCACATTTCCTCACATAACAGAATATATATATATGAGACTCAGGTTTTCCTTGTGTGGATGTCACCTTCGTTTTTCCCTTAGAAACAAATCAACATGAGTTTCATGACCTGAGCCTCAGTCATGAGGATCTGACTGTTAAGCATCTGCAGAATCCAACACTGAGGATGTTCTATCTTATTTTAAAGTCCAAAATCCTGCAGGTTTGAAGGCTGAATTCAGTCACTCATGAAATCAAGTGATGGAGGATATTTGACCAAAACACACGTACAGTTTGACACCGAAGCTCCAGTGAGAGCAGCGTGCTCATCCTCAGGCTGTGAACCAGATGAACTGAGTCTTACCTGCGAGCAGCAGCTGAGTCCACATCAGAACCAGAACCAGCAACATGCTGACGAACCTTCTTCCTCAGACGGGAGCAATCAGCAGAAGCGTCTGCAGCTTCTGTCTCTGCTGTGATTACACATGAAGAGGAGGCAGCCGGTGTGTGTCCGTGTGCGTGTGTCTGTGTGTTTGTCTCCTTGCATCAGATCCAGACCCGCGCTCTCCACCAGCGGACCCCGCCGGACACGCTGCCCTCCCCGCCCAGCGGTGTCCTACAGCGGCCTGAGAGACGGAGGAAGAGCCGCTGTGCAGCAGCTGCAGCTCCGGGAGGAAGAGGAGGATGAGGAGGATGTTTGTTTCCATGTGAGCGTGGATCAGGTGATGAAGAGAGGAAGGGGAGGAGACAAGGCGTGGTGGAGGAGGAAGAGGAGGACTAGTCCTGAACCTCTTTATTCATCATCACATTTAATTAACAGAAAGACTTTATATTTTCCTTTTAGTTTAATGTCAATAATTGTCTTGTTAAGATTTGAACAGTTTTATGTTTTATTAATTAAATTAAATTATATTATAATATCTTTTTTTAAAGGTCTATTATTCTATAGTTAAAATATTGTATCATCAAACCACAAATAACTGCTCATTACATTAATACTTAATTATACTCCGCTTAAAATGTCTATGCAGCGCCACCTACAGGACTAGATTCATGTTACACTTTACAAATCAGCCATTAAAGAGAAAGAAATGTTCATGAATATTTAAGATTCACAATACAGCCTGAAGTTTATTGTAAAAATATTTGCATATATAAAGAAAATGTTCTTAGTTCAGATGCCGTTGCTTTTATTTAGTTTTGCTAATCTTAATCACACAGTCTCATTAGTCCCCCCGCACCCCCCCCCCCCCCCCCCCATCCCACATAGAGAATTATTAGATATTCTGCTATAATGTGCACGACTGGCAGATATGATATAGAAAAATCTCAGGCCTTTTACATTTTGCTTTTAATCAAATCAATCATTGATAGTTAAGATATGAGTTAATACTTTGATTATGTGTCTTAAGACAACATTTGATGACTGAAAACCTTAATTCACCAAAGTATCCTGTTTGATTTAAAAGGAAAAGATCCATGTACAATGTCCTCAGTACTTGTGTTAAACAAATAAACAGTTCAATCATATGAACTGTGGCTTCAACATTTTAATATCAGAGGTTAAGCAGACACTTCATCACGTTTATCTAATACATACTTTTAAAGTGTTAACAACAGTGAACATTTGTTATAGAAGTCGTTTCATTCCATCATCAACTTCATTCAGTGAGATAATCTCTCTTTAATGCTCCTGCTTGGGTCAGGAGGTGAAAGAGAGGAAGTCTCTTATTATTTCTATTGCTGTCTGTCACTCAGTATCTCTCTCTCTCTCTCTCTCTCTCTCTCTCTCTCTCTCTCTCTCTCTCTCTCTCTCTCTCTCTCTCTCTCTCTCTCTCCTCTCTCTCAGTGAGATAATCTCTCTTTAATGCTCCTGCTTGGGTCAGGAGGTGAAAGAGAGGAAGTCTCTTATTGTTTCTATTGCTCTCTGTCACTCAGTAACTCTCTGTCACTCAGTAACTCTCTCTCTCTCTCTCTCTCTCTCTCTCTCCCTCTCTCCCTCTTAACAGTTGAAGCGTCTCATTAGCTTTGGTACAAACTCCCTAATTCTACATTTCATTTTTACATTTCATCCGGTTGGACCTTGTCCTGGATGTAGACTGGACCCGATCCCAGCATGTTAACCAGTGACGGGATCTTGGTCCTGTTGTCCTCTGCATCTCGTCACACAATTCCCTGTGAGACCTGAAAGTGGTTTTAAGACACTTTTTAAAAGCTCCAACGAAACTGGAGTAAATGCACTAAAAGTAAAATGCTACAGCCCAGACACGGTCACTTACTGTTTCTGCTCTTCTCCGTCTGATGAAGTTCACCAACAGAAGAGCACCAAGAGGAAGAAGAACACAGAGGACAACAGGAACAATGGATGCAACAGCACCTGCAGGAGTGAAGGCAAACAGAGAGAAGATTAATCTGGTGGTTAACTGCTCTGGACTCAAACACAGAAGAACAGAGGATGAAGTGGAACGTGAGTTTAAGGCACGACTCCAGTTTTCTAGTGGATAATAAGTCAGATACCTTTCCCCGGCTGGTTGGATGGGGAGTTGTTCTCCAGACGAGCCGCAGCACTGACGTGATTCCTCTGTTCCACTGTTTCACATGAGATACAAACAGGTTGAGCACTTTCTCACATCACACGCTCACTCACAATCTGCCGTTTGTCCACTGTGCCGCACAGGCATGAGTTCAGGATCCTTACCAACATGCAGGGTGATGATGCACCTGCTTTTCAGTTTGGGGATGAAACATGTGTAATCTCCTCTGTCAGACATCTTCACAGAGGAGATCTGCACTGAGACGTTTCCACTGATCAGGCCTCTGAGGTCCAGTGTGGTTCTGTTTCTGTACTGCTCCATCGGGACATCGAGGAGGACTCTTCTATGTCAATACAGGAGGACAAACTGGCGGATGTCAGTTCTTGTAACTGTGTAAGTCATCAAGTTGACCGAGGGAACAAGTCCACACCACAGACTCACGTCTTCACCTTCTTCCACCGTTAATGACCAACTCGAACATGTGGGATGAGCTCCACCTGAGAAAACACAGAAGACATCAAGTCCTGTTCACATCACACAGAGCTGATGCCTCTCAGGACAGATGTGGTGTCAGAGTGAACATGAATTAATAAACTCACCAGAGACAAGTGGGACAATGAGCAGTACAGTGAACACAGTCTTGTCCATTTTCCATAGTTTTGTCCGCAGCACAGATTGTCCCGAACCCGTACAGGTGTGATGCTGTGTTGTTTTAATACAGCTAACTTTAAAACCCTAACTTGAGTTGGTATCAGGGAATGTTCCATTTCACAATGAGAGGAGGGTTGGTATCCATTCGGAGTACCTTCTTATTTTTTATTTTAAATCAGTCCTAACATCGTTGTGAGATTATTTTCAGTACTTACAAAAGGAGTTGTGTTATATGTACCTTTTATTTTCATGTGAATATGTTGTATATCAGTATTGTGGTCGGTGAACCCCCCTGTCTCCTCCAGTGAAACAATCCGCTGTGGTTTCACAGTGAAGCGGTTTACACAGTAGCGTATTAACATAATCAACAACAACAAAAAATCGTACTCATTGCTCATTACAATAATACTTAGTTCTACCCTAAAATTGCCTATGCAGCGCCACCTACAGGGCTAGATTCATGTTACACTTTACACATATATTCACTTCAGACATTATAGAGAAAGAAATGTTAATGAATATTTATGATTCACAATTTAGCCTGAAGTTTATTGTAAAACACATTCGTACATATAAGAAATATTTATCTCTAGAGGAAATGTTCTCGGTTCAGATGCCACTGCTTTTATTTTGTTTTGTTTTGTTCATCTTAATCACACAGTTTGAATTTAGAGTTTAAGTTTAAGATTTAACACATCAATCTGTGGGTTTACAGCCTGCAGGGGGCAGCAGCTCCTTGTGTCTGTGCAGCACGTTGAACAACAGAGCTCATTGTGTTACTTTATCAGCTTGTGTCTCTGTGTGATGTTGTGTGTCTGTAGTTGTTGTGTCTGCAGTTGTTGTGTTGTTGTGTGTCTGTTTTATTCTTGTGTCTGTTGTTGTTTTGTTGCGTGTCAGTACCTCCTCCGTGTGTGTGTCAGTCAGAGACAGTGGGTGTGGTCACATTGGGTTTTTCTCATCTGCTTGTGATTAAATCTTTAGAACCATATTCAATATAAATCTCTTTCACACAGTTGGTGTTTCTGTGTGTTGTGTTGTCACTATGTGTGTGTGTATATATAATATATAATAAAGTTATTTCACTGTGTAAAAAGTCCTCAATCACCTGCAGTGACTCGGGTGAAGAAAGAGGAAGAAGACAAAGAATGTCCGTGTCATGATGGAGGAGAAGAAAGAGGAGGAAGAGAAGAAAGAGGAGGAGGAGAAAGAGGAGGAGGAGAAGAGAGGAGGAGAAGAAAGAGGAGGAGGAGTCATGTTGGGAACAGTCGAGATGAACCCGACCTTGAGCATCACTGACGCACATCAGAGGAATGTGCTACAGTTGAGTTTAAAGGAGTCGAGGTCAGAAGTTTTCGTTCTGATTCTGTCTGTGTCTGAAACTGACCTGTTTTTCATTTACTTCCTGTTGCCTGCTTTTAAATAACATTTCACATTTTGGCTTCTCTTGATAAAGACAGAACTTTGTTTAGAAACATGGATGCATACGGAAGAAGGTTCGGTATGAACAAACACAAACGTCTCATGAATAAAATGTTTAAATGAAAAGAATAAAGATAAAAATTGAACAAACATGGAATCGGTGGAAGTTTCCCACAGAGAAGAGTTTGACTCTGGTCGAGTTGAGGTTTTTATTCCAGTCACACACTCAGATGAAACTTTCACTTCCTCTCAGACTCGTTTATAGACTGAACTTTGATAACAAGTCAAAGTTTATACATCACAATGCAAAACATTATCTGACGTGCTACAGGCTGTTTTGAATATGATATTTGTTTAACTCAGCAGATCTCAGCCTGAGCTGCTGCTTGTTCTGAACGTGCGTGTAATGTTTCATTTCTCTACGTAAAGTATAAACACTGAAATTAGTTCAGTTTGAACTATTTGTGTATTTTAATCAATGAAAGTGGGTCAGGTTTAATAAACCAATATCAATGCATGTTTCTGTTTTCAGAATTCAGAATTCATAAAAACACTCCTCTCCTCACTGAACAGAAAGTGACCATAACGACATTAGAGAGGTATATAACTACTAGAAAACAACAACAAACACACAACTCAACCACAGAGACACACTAAAGACCAAAAAGACAGAAAACTAGAGAGACAACTACACAACAGAACTAACACAATGAGATTAAATTGGGCTCTAGTATATCATGGTATGCGAGTATTAAAGATTCATGTTGAGCTCATTTAAACGTGTAAAGACTAAAAAAAACTCGAATGTTCATTGACTTTCGTTTCTCAGTCCCAGAAACAGAAGCTGTTCCCTGAAATGGTTTGTGTCCGGACACGTTCCAGCTCCAGCTGCGGATCTGGGATCAGATCCAACAGGGGATGTTTCCATTCTGCTTCCCGAACAAGGACCGGAAAAGCCCCCTCCGTATATGGTCAGGGAGGCGGGCAGAGTGGGCGTGATTGGCCAGGGCGATTGAGTGATGATTGGAAGGGGCGTGGTTTGGCTGGATACCTTGGTGACGTTTTGAAGGGGGCGCAGTTTAAAGGACTCCGGGCTGCCCTTCAAAGGAAATGACGCCCCCCTCCTCCTTTGAGCTGCTCCTCTGTCTTTGATCTCTCGGCCCTGTGATCGGAGCCCCGCCCCCCTCCGGCTGCTCCACAACCTCCACCCGGCCGCCCCCTCGTCACTCTGCTTTGAGCTTCTGACACGAGACGTGAGGACCAGCTGCTCTTCATCTGATCTTCTGTGAACTTCCTTCCTGCGTGAACATGGCGCAAATCAACACCTGCATCAAAGTGACCTTCACTGTGTTCAACATCATCTTCGCAGTGAGTTTCAGATCCAATGGAAAGTTTCCTTGTGACGTTTCTGGGGTCAGAACTGTGACGTAGATCGTTTATACTGAATAGCTGTGATCCTGGAGAAGATAGAGAAGAGTTTACATGTTAGTTCACCAGGTGAAGGTTCGTCTGTTGGATTGAAAAGTTGCGTCATGTTGTGTTCGTGAGTCTCTAACATGTGCGTCATCACCTGCTCGATGGTGGAAGTGAAACTGGAGATATTGTTGAATCCTTTCCTTGAACTTATGACGTCATCAGATGTTTCTCGAAGAGTCCAAACTCCAAAAAATAAAGTTACAGCTGCCGAATTTCGTGTTAGTGTGTGTGTGTCGGTGTGTGTGTGTGCGTCTCTGTGTGTGTGTGTGTCTGTCTGTCTGTCTGTCTGTCTGTCTGTCTGTCTGTCTGTCTGTCTGTCTGTCTGTCTGTCTCTGTGTGTGTGTCTGTGTGTGTGTCCAGGGACTCCCATAGTTTAATTTAGCAGCCATTTTGTTTTATAGAGAGTTTTGGTTCAGACACGTCCTTCACAATAAAAGCCCCTGGCGACCAGTTACAGTAGCACAGCTGGCTCAGTGTGATTATCTGGTTATAATGGAGCTGCTTATTGTCTGAAACTCAAATCAACAGACTTTTCAGATTTTCTCCCTCCACAACA
This sequence comes from Limanda limanda, assembly GCF_963576545.1. Classification (NCBI taxonomy): domain Eukaryota; kingdom Metazoa; phylum Chordata; class Actinopteri; order Pleuronectiformes; family Pleuronectidae; genus Limanda; species Limanda limanda. Next base: position 21,972,459 of record NC_083636.1, on the reverse strand, counting down.
AGATGCACTTTACAGACACATTCATATCTGACAGCTACAGAACAATTTAATAACTATACAAGTTGTATATCTATGTAAATATAAATGTTAACATCTGGCAGCTGTTTAACATACCTACATACGACACTGTGTCAATAATCTATAGTTTACATAAATTCTTATCTGCTGCAGGTCAGTTATGGAACAGAAGCTGCATGATTGCGTTCAGAGTGTAAATAAAGATGAGCCACATCTCCACTTCCTCCCACTGTGCAAAGACGAAGCTCAGATTAAAAGAGCCGTTGCCGCCATCTTGTGCCGGTGTGGTCATCTTTATATACACTCTTTGATAGATACTTGTAATAACCTGGAGCAGGTAGAGACAAAGTAGAATAGTTTTAATATTTTAATTCTCTGTTTTTAAGCAAAAAAATCCAAATATTCTCTCGCTGAGTGGGAACATTTGCCCATTTCCGTAGCATCAGATAATTAAATATGTATTGATGAAATTTATGTTAATAAAAGAAGACGGTTACTGATGTTTTATTTATGTTAAGTGAGAACCTAAATAGCAGATTTATAAATAATTAAAACAAGGGTTAGTTGAATATAAAGTCCATTAGAACACGTGGGCCTGAGTTTGGTCTCTGCTGAGATGAAGTGACACTTTTGCTTTGACTTGTTCAGCGTCAATCTAACGGAGCGTGTTTGTTTCAGATCTTTGGGGCCTTGATCCTCCTGCTGCCTCTGCTCTGTCAGGTCTACATCAGAGAAGACGTAAGAGCAAACTCTCTCTAAACACACTGCTCCGGGTCTAAAAGAACCTCAATATGAAAGTGTTGCTCTTCTGCCTCCAGATTGAGAATCGCACCACCGGCCTGGTAGTCCTGTATGTGGTGGGAGGCGTCACCCTGGTCATCGGCGTCCTGGGAGCGTACGGTGCCCACAGGGAGAAAAAAGTGTGCCTGATCCTCGTGAGTGTGAAGAACAGCGAACATCTCCCACATGAAGTGAAATGAGTCAAAACACTATTTCTAAACAGAAAATATTGCACTCAGAAAAAAAAATCCCGAAAACATACTTCTCCTGAAACAGGAAGGATGTGATGAAGATGAAGGGTTGTGTCATTACTGACATCTGAGGGGAAAACCAGACTTACTGATGTCTGGCGTTATGAGACACTCGACGTGTGTTTCAGCTGCAGAAGGAGATTTCTGTGTGTTTATCTGATTTCCTGTTTGTGCAGCTCGTTCTTTTCTAAACTCTCGTTATCAACCTGATCGATTACGTCCGGATTTTCTAATCCAGGTTATTAATGAACTCGTTTCATCAGAAGCAAAGATCGATGTTCAGAGAACTGTTGAGAGCAAAGGGGATAAAAGTGTCTGTTTGGGTTTCTCATGATCTTTATGTGCACTTTAATACATTTGATGTGTGTGTGTGTGCAGTTCCTGGTGTGTATGGTGATGGGAAGTCTGATGATGCTGAGAATTGGAATCGTCACTGCTTTTGTCCGACCGAAGGTAACCCCCCCCCCCACACACACACACAGTCTAATGGCTCTATTGTCTGTTTAGTGTTGGTTCCACTGTGACTGAATCGTCTGTTTCTATGATCAGCTCAACTTTTTATTTCGTTTCTGTTTTTCAGAATAAAAGCGTGTGTTTGTGTTTGTAGTTGACAGGTATCGTGACGGAGCAGTTCCGTGCCCTGCTGCCGCTCGACACATCCACGGAGGAGGTGAAGAGCGTGGCCGACGGCATCCAGTCACAGGTGATACACACACACACAACTCTCACGCTTTGATCCATACTTTTTACTCTTTCGTGGACGATTTAAATTTTGACGAGGAATAACAAAACATTTTAAGAATATTCCCCTGAGGATGATCCCTCACACCCCAAAACTTTTCGCGCTCAGAACAAAGATCAAATCTCGACCCTCCTCAGTCTTCACACCAGGAATCACTGGCTCTCGGATGGCGTTGGACCGGTTTTTCAGGTGTTCAGCGGGTGTGGCCCGAGCCCTGGAGGAGGGGTGTGTGCCGCCTGCAGGTCGACATCACTTTCTGTTTTGTAGAGGAAGGAGACTCACTCACACGTTTACTTTCATTGAACGTGAGAAAATGAGTAACAAAGAAATGCTGAAATCTTTTGTCATCATTCTGTAAAATGTTTCCACTGAACCAGTTCCTCTGTAGTTTGTGTTGTTTCCTCACGGATCGACTCAGTTTCCTGTCTCATCTCATCGTCTTCTGTCGTTTTACATGATCAGTGAAGAGAGAAACAAACTGATCTGTGGTTGGTTCAGATACAAAAGTTCCACCCTCTGTCAAAGGGAAGAAGAATGTTGAGTTTCAGGTTCAGGCTGTTTGTATTAAAGTTTATGGTGGAGCTCTCTTCCTGTTATTGTAGATTCATAACTCTGATCTCTAACCGCCCTTTTCTTCTTCTGCTGTGTCCAGCTGCATTGCTGCGGCCTCTTCAGCTACACGGACTGGGAGGGCAACATGCCTGAGTCATGCGAGTGCACCAGCGAGGAAGTGGAGGAGGGCGTCTGTCAGAGCGTCGAGTACATGGTGAGTACGAAGCAACGCGTCATCTTCCTCAGTCGGTTTCAAACACAGGTCTCTAATGTTTTTATTTGTTCCCTGCAGAGCCTCTTCCAGAGGAAGCAGATCTACAGCCAGGTCGGTGAACATGTGCATGTGTTGACCTGTTTTCTGAACATTAAAGCATGAAAACATTTATAACTATGATTAAAATAAGCAACCTGAATAAAACTATGAATCCAGTTGTTTTACGAATGTGAAATGTGATGTTTACTTCCCCCCCCCTCGTCTTCAGCCCTGCTTTCCCATCCTCATGAAGTTCTTCCTCATCGTCGCTGACATCACCATCGGCATCTTCTTCAGTCTGGCTACGCTGGCGGTGAGAGTCTGCTCAGCTCGTGATGGTGAACGTGACTGGACCCGTGTTAAAACTTGGATATTTAACTGTACTCACTGTTTTGTCCTCCAGCTGCTCGGTATGATCCTGTCGTCCATCATGATCCACCAGCTGCGTCACCCCACCCAAGCCACCGTCCTGATGGTTCCCAGCATCTTCACCACTGGGCTGCCAAAGTACCAGGAGCTGCAGAACTCTCCGAACTACTAGAGGAGCAGCGCTGCCCTCTGCTGTCAGCCTGTGGTAAAGGTCTGAAAGTCTGAGGAGCTCCATTCAAACCTTTAACGTGATTGTTAAAAAAGACGCTGAATGAAAAATATTTGCATTGGATGATTCTTCTGTTTTCTGTCAGAATCTCTTTTTTAAGGATGTTTGTTGAAGTTTTTCAAATTTTTCTAATGATCAGAAGAGTTTTCCGGTTAGAAAATGTACTTGCGTCAGGAGATAACGGAGAAAATGTTTCAGTGAGACTCAAAATCCTGACATTAACATCTCAGTTCTGCAGATTTAAATTAAGATGTTATTAATTAATTCAATTCTGACCTTTTTTTTTTCTCAATATTTTAATTTTTTTAGTTTGTGAAAAGTTATTTTTTCTTGTGATTGTGTAGAAAAACAAGAACAGATTCTTCTCTAAAATCCTTTTTTTTTTTTATCACTTTACACAAACAACTTTTACACTGAAAACCAAATGTTCTTTAATCCACTGTTTGCTTATAGTTTTTTTAGTTCAGGAAAAGCAGATGTCTGACAAAAGTGCACTTAACTCTGTTTGCACAAATAGAATTGTTTGAAGAATCATTTTTCCTTTCGACTGTGAATGGTTTGAAATCGTACTTTATTTCTATTTTTAAAATATTTTTGATATTCTACACTTTGTATTGAATGTGACTGGGTCTGTTCTTTGTGTTACTGTCGTCCTCTTAATAAAAAACATCTTTTATGACCCACATCTTCCTGTTAGTGTAAAGTGTTGTGAAAGGGAAGAAGTCACTTTACAGGTTTTAACTTCAAGAAAAATTGAAGAAAAGCTAAATTGTTTTTCATCTGTTTCATGTTTGATGTTGAAAAGATTACAAATAAAACTTAAGACAGGAAACTGTGTGTCTGTACGTGTGTGTATGTCGACTGACTTCAAACACCAACTGCTGCAGAAAATCCCTTTATATCTAAAGCACAATAAACTTCTTACACATAAGAATAAATTTGTTATTCAATGAGAAAATAACATCACAGGGATAACTAAACTTATTTACAGAAATCAGTAAAGATTGTGAAATTATTCTTGAATCTCCAGATTTCATCATGGCTCTGATTCATCGTATGAAAGGTTGAAGTGACTACGTCGTCCACTTTAAACCAAACTAAAAATACCTAAATAACCAAAATGTTTGTTAAAGAGATGAAATATATTTTCAATCATAAACTACCTGTCATACTTGTAAATAAAGATGGACAATGTAGCAGCTGCCAAAGGTGAAGCCTAGAGACCTGGATCGTCTTCTCTTCTTCATCCTGAGATATCAATGTCTTCATGTTCTTTCTGTCTGTGAATCACACCTGAACAGGCTCAGTAAAAGTGCAAAATGAAAGAACGACAATGTGCGCGAAACCTCCATGCGTTGTGTAAATCGTTATAATTGTTCTATTATCTTTACAAAACACTTTTGACACTAGCAGTTTAAAAAAATTACATTTCCAAAAGGTGTGCTGATATTTTTTCCTTTTCAACCACACGTTGTCGTTTCTCCGTAACGAAAAAAGAACGTTGCTCACTCTTCTTCCGTGTCAATGACTCCCCCCCCCCCGAAGGCAACAAAACGTCCAGTCTGTTATTTGTGTGTTTTCTTCACTAAGCAGATTAATGCAGGAGAAACAACAGGAAACAAACACAGCAGCGAGAAGAGAGAAGGATTCATGTCCAGATCAGATCCATCACTGCCACCTGACTTTAACTTATTAAATAACCGCTGCTCACCCTTTTATTTATTCACCAAGTTTTTTAAAAGTCAAAAACAAACAAAAAGCCTTTTACAGAATTCAAACATGCACAGTTTCTCTGCCCGGCAGCGACAGTGTGGGTGTGTTGTTGCTGTTGTTGTAGAGAAGTGTGTTTGTGTTAAAGCCATCGACTCTGGGTAAAGAGCTGATTAAACGTAATTCTTGATTTGAACTGTGACGATTAGAAGATTAATAATTGAACAAAATATTGAAAATTTAAAGTTGTTTCTCTGATTCCCAGATTCAAGGATTTTCAGCTTTTCTTTGCTTTATATCATTTAATTTTTTTTATGTTTTGATAATTAATTCAAATGAATCAACTTGACTTTTCTTTATCAATTTTTTAATTGAAAATAAACTGTATAAATATCATGTTTTCCTGGTGGACATTATTTCTGCAGTATTGATTTGGATAAAGTGCAGTTTAATTTATACAAATAAAACCAGGTTCTGCAGAACCCATGTTTGTTTCATGTTAATGAGAAGTTTTATTATTTATTTACTTTGTAAAACTTTATTGACCAACTGCTGCTGCAGCTCTCCCTGGCGGTCAGGGTGGACATGTGCACTGCTCCTCATGTTGACGTCCTGATGACCTGCGACGACCTCGTCTGCAGTCTGATGTTTGTCCAGCAGGCGGAGACGTTCCACTACAAACTGGTGTTTATATTTTCTGATGAATATGGAGTTTATTGTACGTGTGTACGTTTGTACGTGTGTGAGCGTGTGTTTACTGAAGCCTGACCCTCCTCTTTGAAATAATGTTCGACTGTTTTAATGATAATTTAAATAGGAAATTGTTTTCTTGAACATTGGCCACTGCTTTGTTTTTAAAATACTGTTGCGTTGTTGTGTTTCCATATATCGGAGGATAGTAAAGTGCTAAAATGAGATTTCTAGAGAATCTTGTCACTGATTTCAATCAAAACGACTTCAGTGACTTGTTTTGTAAGGGCACGCTGGATTAAGTAAGTGAAGAGTAATTTCCCATGCTCCTTAGCAGCACAAACAGCAGATTAGTTTAGGATTTTATAGCCGATGGACCAGACAACTGAGACACTGATGAATGTGTGTGTATGTGTGCGTTTAAGTAAAAGTGTGCGTGTCAGCCAGAGGAGCAGCAGCCTCCAGCTGGCGTGGCCTGTGGTTCGTCGTCGACTATCTGTACTCCCCGCCTACTCGAAGCCGATTGGTTGGCGCCGTTGCCCTTCAACCTCTCCTCAGCCTGAGCTGTTTCCATCATCCCTGAAACACACAGACGCACACAGACACACAAATGTTATTGCGAATGAAAGACTAGGAGGTTTTCATTGCCGTCTTGTTTGTTAGCAGGACAATGCAAAATGTATTTAACAGCTTCCTGTGAGATGTTGTGAAGGGGCGACACAGAAGAATCCTGCTGCACTCGGCAGTTTGTCTAGTTAATAATGCTGATGTTCATATTTCACTGTGTGTGTGTTCAGTGTTTGTTGTCCAGGTGAACTCTTACTTTTACAAAGGTCCAGGAACAGCTCCTCGATGCCTTTATTTAACTTGGCTGATGTGTGGTAGTGTTTGGCTCCGACAGACTCGGAGTAACTGAAGAGAAACAAACCAGCACATTAACAGGAAGAATAAGATATGATGTTGTTTTCTGTTCAAAAAAGAAAAGGAAACGTTCCAAAGCTCTTTACAGGTTTTACTTATGAAAACAGTGAGAAAGAGTTTTAAATAAAGTTCGTACCTCTCTGCCTCTTCAACTGAAACATGTCTGTCTTTGTCCAAATCAACTTTGTTACCTGCAGGGACAAGAAAACACTTATTTCACCACAAATTGCAAAGGAAAAGCAACAGCGCCCCCTGCAGCTACATGTGGTGATCAATACTTTGGGCAGCGTGTCAGAGCGATGGAGTGGTTTTCACGTCTAACAGAACTGACTGTTGATTAATAAACTTTACTTCTTTGAATGAGCTGTTGGGATTAAGAGCTTTTCTAACTGAAATGTTTTAGAGTAAAAATATAAAATCTGAATCCACATAAATCCATAGAAATGACAAACAGGTACATGAGCACTTCTGTCTGAAACACACTGATCTCAGCTCAGAGCCTCAAACTTCATCGAGCTAAACTTGCGACACCGGCCTCATGACTCGCTGCCTAATGAAAAAACATTTCCACACAGTGGATTGTGTAACTGCAGCAGGTCCAAACTCATGATGAGCAAACATCACCAACATAATCCAGTTACAACGACTCACTAATGTTCTGTCATGACACAAAGAAACAACTTCATGTTCAGCAGCGGTGCAGACGGAGACGCAAAGACTAAAACATGAAGGACAAACAGGGACGGACGGAAGCCCCTGTGGACCACAGACACTTAATAATACTAGCACTGAATTAAGCTGTTAAATAGTTAAAATAATGATGAACTGTAAGATGTGTGATAACTTACCTACTATACATAAACAAATCTCGTTGCCCAACATTTTCCTCAACTCTTTGACCCAGTTCTTCACCTGCAACCACACAAACAAACTTTAATTCAACTTAAATGTAAAAGAAGAGCTACTGGAGAAAAAGTGCACACTCATGTTATGTTACCTTCTGAAAAGAGTCTTCATCTGTGATGTCGTACACTAGTATGGCTCCGTTGGAGTCTCTGTAGTAGATGGGACCTAACGCATGAAATCTCTCCTGACCCGCGGTGTCCTGCAGACAAACACAAAACCAGGTCAACCATCGTCCAGTGACACGCTAACGTCACGGCAGCAGGAACACGGAGCGGGGCTCTCTCACCCATATGGCGAGGTTCACCCTCTTTCCCGTGATGTTGAGCTTCTTTGTGAGGAAGGACGCCTGCAGAGGAAGAGGAGACATGACGAGTCAGTTTCAAAACTTATTTTCTCCTGAACATGCTACATCCACGCTGCAATGTTGTACTCTGTTACAGACGTGCATCATGACAACTCTGAACCCAACCCAAATATTTCCTGTTTGTTCGAACCCGATTGGCTCTGGTCAGGTCTCCACACTCTAGAGCCCACAACGTGATAAATACTGAAAAAAAGGTGTTGTGAGACACTTTGTAAACACATTAACACAAACTTAAACAAATTAAAATCTTAAATCTGTATCTTTTACTGAAAACTGAGCAGAAGTTGGAGGATTTCAAACACGTCAAAGTTCATCATTTTCCTGATACACTTTTTAGCTGGTTTTCCTCCTGTCAATCAATCAAATTTTATTTTCATAGCCCATATTCACAAATCACAATTTGTCTCATAGGGCTTTAACATTGTTAGACATCCTCTGTCCTTAACCATCAGCAAGAGTACGGAGTAAGCCTGTGGCTGCAACTCACTGGTTTTTCCCTTAGAAAACATCACATGAATATTTTCATGGTGCCGTGACCTTTGACCTCCACAGTTATTCCACTGAGTTGTTATTTGTTCAGAAACTTGAGGATTAAAATACTGCAGGACTTATTTTTAATCACTGGAGACAAGTGACATTTACAAAACTAATGTTTCAAATATGAATCAACCTGAGATACAGTGAAACTAAAAGAATAATTACTGTGTCAGATTATAATCATAATAATCTTGAGCTAATCAGGTTTGTTTAGTAACTTCTCATCTTCCAGTTTCAGTATAAACTGAGTTTCCAGTTAACCACTTGGGTTCCGAGCTGCGTGTAACAAAGGTCAAAGTTTGTCTGAGGAAAAGATTAATTAATTATCCCCCCCCCCCCCCATTTTGTTTTGACATGTTGGACATTTTCAGGGGGAAACGACCCAAAGACTCAGATTCAGAGAGAAACAGTGTGAGGCTGAGATGTGATGTCACCGTGAGGTCACACACACGTATGATGAACGTGTAAACGAGTGAGTCGTAAATATTACAACCATGTTTTAATCTTTCAACTGCGGGTGTCACGTGACGCTTCTGGTCACAGTGGGTTGATCGGAGTGACAACACAAAAACACAAAAGGCCTCTGGCTCCGACTGTCATCATTGACCAGCAGAGGGTGCTCACACTGTTGTTAATTCTCTCTGCACATGAAACGTCACAGAAATGCATCAGGTGGATCCAACAGTGTGAGAAATGTCTAGATATATGTACGAGTAAAGAATAACAGCTGATTGATCAATATCTGAATTTAATTCTCTAAAGTTTATATCAGTCCCATAAGTCCAGTTTCTGTCAAGCTGTTGAAACGGCAGAGGGAAAGTTAACGAGGAAGATTCAGAGCCAGTAAAACTTTATTGACAGTGAACGAGAATAAAACAGGCAGAAGGTTTCCAATGTGACGAGTCTCATGATAAACACTGACAGCTGAATGATGCAACGCTCGTGCTGGAGTCTGCAGCTCGCTCGCTCGTGAATGGAAATCATGAGCGTCTTGGGTTTGTTCACGGATCAAACGCTGGAGTAAGTAAATCAACCGATAACTTTACGTAACAGCTGATCATCTGGTGACAGTGTGGTCCAACATACTGCTGCTTCACGGAAACTGAGCCGGTCACAAGTGAGTGAGAGTAAAGTGACCTGAGCCCTGCAGCTATAGAGCCGAGAAGCATCCAGCACCATGTGACTGTGACACATGGTGCTGGAGGAGCCTCCAGGACCTGGGGGGGCCGACACGTTACTCCCTGTTCCTCCTGGTTCTTACTCATCTGCTGAGAACATGAATGAAACTCTTATTTTCAACCACTTTAACATTTTTTAAGGAGGAAAACAGCTGCAGCTCAATAACATGTCTGACACCTGTAAGGGAAAAGTAACATTTGACCACAATATGATCATGTTAATTTCCCCTTTGATTGATCATGATATAATCTCATACAATGTAACCTTGATCTTGCTGTATCCTGTTCTACTGAATGAATCTTGGCCTGATTGCTTTAACCAAGGCATTGTTGTTTAGATTTCATCAGAAGATCCCGACCTTTGACTTTGTAACAACCAGAGTGGGAGGGATGAGCCAAATGTATAAAGACAAAGAACTGTTTCCCATCGGTGTGCATATTACAAACTAACCTTTGTCGTATGCACCATGCTCTGAGCATTAAAGTGTGACAATACTGTAAGAGAATTGTGTCTCGTTCCTCGTTGTTAAGGTGGGATTGTAGAAATTGCCACGACACACCAACGTTGAAATACACTTTAAATGCCTAGTACAAGTATAAATAAGATTAACATTTTTTTCTGTCGTTCATTTGTCACAACGATAAAAAAATGTCTGGAATGAGTATTTCACAGACATGTTGTTCTCTTTATTTGTTTTAACAGATGTGGAAACTATTTTAAAGTAATTCAGTTTACAGTTAAATTACGTAACATCACATTTGATGATGGCATCTTACAAATTTGAGGTAAAACACTTGTTTGGATAAGGTCACTTTTGTCTGACTGTTGTGTTTACATAAACTTTATGAACCAAGCTACAGTCGTCCTCAGACCTAATGTAACCGAGAGTGTGGGACCTGGGTTGAAGGTTAATATAAATATTAAATTTTCAATTCCATTAGAAATTATCTGTTATATATTGGAACGTAAATCTTCCAGTGCCTGGTGAGGCCATGTTTACAGACCGGGCTCAGTATCAGAGGAAAAATCTGATTCCTGAGCTGACTTACAGTCACCAGGTTTCATAGTGCACGTGAACATGTCCCCTAGTTACACGTGTGGTTCCTCTGAGGAATCAGGGAACTGACGTGAATCTCAGCTCAGTTAAACAATGACAACACATTGTATTTCCTCTCTGAAGAAACCTTAACCTGAAACGGATTTTCCCTGAAGTTTGGCTTCGACACAGGAAGCTGCGAGTACGGGGCGGAGTTCATGGCGCAACTCACTTCAAGAGGTTTGAACGCAGCAGCGGCTTAGGCAACAGCAGCCGACGGGACCATGGAGTCGTTCTCTCTCTCTGAGCTGCTCCGGCTCAAAGTCATTATTGATCTGTCACTGGCGGCTGTGACGGAAACTCTGCCTCACTCTTCCTGGTTTTACACATTTTTCTTTGTCAGCTGAGATCATGTGTGACCTGAGTGCCGCAGATAAACAACCCAAACAAGAGGCATGATGGGGGAGAAGCTGAACTGCCATACACAAACACACACACGTACAAACACACACACGTACACGTACACACGTACAAACACACACGTACCAACACACACGTACACGTACACACACACCTTATCAGCTCGACAGCCGTGACAAGGATTTGGATGAATATAAAAACTCTGTTCACATTTTGACAGTTTTCTGAACAGCTCTGTGATTTTCTCTTTGACACATGACAGCAAGATGATCTGATGAATATGAATGTTCTGTCATCTGAATGTGGCATTAATCATTTCCTGGAGAAATGGTAAAATTTGCATAAAAGGTGATGAAAGAACAGATAGTTGTTGTTTTTTTTATTTCAGAAGCTGAAACCAGGAAGTGTTTACTAGAAAAACATGGATTATATATGTATCTGCCAAAAACACTTTTACTGTTTGTATCTGAAGACTTGGATGAAGATTTGTTCACATAAAATATGGAATAATGTGTAAAGCTTTTTTTATACTACTGATTAATGTTCCTGTCCAAACATTTTAAGTTTCATTTCCGAGCAAATCTTCACAAACAAGAATCTGATATGAATCTGAATGAAGTGAACGGAGGAGAATTTAAATTTACCACTTCCACGAACCAGTCAGGTTCCAGGACAGAAGGTCACAATGTCTCTTTCTGTGCCTGAGCTACGCTGTTGAGTTTATGGTTTTTGCGAAACATTATGATGTCACGGAGACTTTTGGAATAAAAACATGTTTTTGTGACATCAGCGTGACCTTGACTGACCTTTCAGCTCCTCAGATCTAATCAGGTCGTCCTCAGATCCCTGAGGGACAGTTTGTGCCAAACGTTTATAAACTTTGTCAAGGTGTTTGTGTGATATCGCACCGACAAAGGCTGGAGACAAGTCTTCACCTGCGTTAAGCATTAAAATGTGAGCGAGTCAGAAACAGAAAGATCACGTCTGTGGGAAAGGGAGAGAACAGCTGACGAGGAGGGAAACAAAACTGGACTTTTATTTTGAATTTATTCAAATAGAATGTAACTGTGGTTTTTGTCATCGACGTGTGAATATTATTTAAAATCTATATAAATATCTGAAAGACGAGTGCTTGTGTTATTGTTGAGATGTAATTATTCAACAACCATTTATTAAAATTATTATCGTTACTTATCACATTTAAAGATGCTTTTACTTTGCTTTCACACTTAGAATAATATTAATTTGACAGTATGAGAAGAAACTAGGTTGAAGATCTTTGTAATATATAAAAATGCATCGTATTATATTTAGTATTGGACTCATTAATACTTTAAATGCAGTAACCTGATTGTACTTGAACACTTTTACCTCAAACTGAGTATTTTTAACTGAGTGGTATTTATATACTTTGACTTAGAGATGGTTTGATTCTTCAGTGGACGCTTGGCTTCGACCTCAGCCAGTCACGATCATCGACGCCAGCCGGGCGGCTGCGGTGTAGCCCACAGCCCCGCTCCCACGGTATGACCCGGGCTGCGTAACGAGCACCCACACAAGTGACAGCGACACAAACACCTCCACCCAAACACCGCTAGCACCACCTGTCGGGCTCTGACTTTCAATAAAACAAACATCTGAGTCCGAGCGGGGCTAGCCTCGGAGCTAGCAGCTACCTGTCAGGGGCTAGCCTCGGAGCTAGCGGCTACCTGTCAGCGGCTAGTCTCGGAGCTAGCGGCTACCTGTCAGCGGCTAGCCTCGGAGCTAGCGGCTACCTGTCAGCCTCGGAGCTAGCGGCTACCTGTCAGCGGCTAGCCTCGGAGCCAACCCCGGGTCTCACCTGTAGAGTTGTGATGTGCTTGTCGTTGAACTTGTTCTCGCAGTAGCGCAGCACCAGCGACGTCTTGCCCACGCAGCCTTCCCCCAGCAGCACCACCTTGAAGGAGTATGTCTTGCCGCTGTTGCCGCCCGCCCCTCCGGCCGCCATGGCTGCGAGTTGGATCTGCGCTAATTTGTTGTCGCCGTTAATGAAAACAAGCGGCGTCGACCCAGCGCTGCTATCGTTAGCCCGGGTCGCTGCGCAGCTCACATCGACTTCCGACTTCCGCAGAGACCGGGGGATCCGCGTAGGAGCGCGGCGACAGCTTCACAAAGCCCGGGTAGGGTTCAGGTCGGTATCCGGCAACAGACGCGACGGGACCGGGGCCACACTCCGGATTCAATCCGCTTCTCGAGCTCCTGCGAGCGGCTCCGTCTCACCCAGCTAATGGCGTCACTGGAAGCTAGCTGTTAGCCGCCTAGCCCCCCGAAGATCGTCTACGTTCAAAGTCATGAGTCACTCGGTTATTTGAAGAGCGGACATCCCACATCCTGTCCGCCCTGTGTTTGTGTTGTAATTATTAAATAAGAATATTTGCATACACCTTTTATTACATGTTTTAGAGCTATAGAAAAAAAACCTATAATATAAAGATACAACACTAATAATAATAAGCTATTTGCATTTTTCAAGCTAAAGCACTTTTATATTCAGATATTCAGAAATCCAATGTAAGACATACTATATAATACAATATAATTAAATTGAAGTTTCTTATGAACTGAATGAAAACTAAATTATATAAAAGTTCCAGAGTCTGTTCAAAGGGCAAGTATTTGTAGCATAGTCAGCAGGAATTGGTTCACAGACTTTGAAGAGAAGTGAGACATCTACACTAGTTTCTGCTCTCTGCGACGTCACATGACGACAGAGTCTGGGCGGGGGGCTGGGGGGGGGGGGGCTATTGGGGGTGTGTGTCTTGTATCATTGTTGTTTTATAATTTATGTATTTATATGAGCTTTTGTGTTTTTGTATGTGCAAATACCGTTCATATTCAATTCATATATGATTATTTCATATAATGTTATTGTATCATCTTATTATTATAATGATATTTCCTTGATTTAAAGTTCACCTGCTCGAAGAATATTTTCATGGTAGCAACATTTTAGGGTCAGGACGCAGTGTGGCTGTTTGTCCACTAGAGGTCAGGGACAGAATAGAATTGGAGCAGCTGAGACAGAAACCTCACACGATGAAGAATAACAACAGAACCATAATCAAATTTTAAGTTTCAAACCCAGTTTACTGTGAAATAATGGACTTACTCTGCTTTTAAAACTCCCATATGACTATTATTCAATTTCCAGGAAGGTCCACCAGAGGCTCCAGATGTTGACTCATCATTGAGGCTCCACATTTTATTCACTTAAGACTTAAAAGTTACAGTTTTTGCAAAGACTGTTGGACGACATGACAGCTCCCCAAAGTGAAACCAAAACACCCCGGTTGCCCCCTGGTGGCTGAATGCAGTATAAGTCAGGAAACCCGCCTGATATTTGAAGCAATAGTTTTACTGAGGAAGAAGCAGTTCTTCCACCAGATTGTGTTTGTGTTGTTTGTGTGTGTTTGCTCCCAGAGTCAGAGCTTTCTGCAGTCGACTCATTTGGTCTGGAGTCGGAGCCGGATCCTCGTAATGAAGGCGCAGCCAGGGGGCGCCTGAGAGCACAAACATCATCATCATCATCATCATCATCATCATCATCATCATCATCATCATCATCATCATCATCATCATCATCATCATCATCATCATCATCATCATCGTCATCTTCTTCGTCATCTTCGTCATCTTCGTCATCTTCATCATCTCCTCTCACCTGTTTCGACCTTTTGACCAAGTGACACCAGCAGCTCCGCCCCCACACTGTGATTGATAGGTTCTCCAGCCTTCGATCGCCCCGCCCCCAGCTTATGAAGAATTTCAGCTAATACGAAACCATCAACATCCTTTACCACTCCTGAGAGAGAGAGAGAGAGAGAGAGAGAGAGAGAGAGAGAGAGAGAGAGAGAGAGAGAGAGAGAGAGAGAGAGAGAGAGAGAGAGAGAGAGAGAGAGAGAGAGAGAGAGAGGTAGAGAGAGGTAGAGAGAGAGAGAGAGAGAGAGAGAGAGAGAGAGAGAGAGAGAGAGAGATGAATTCAATCAACTCCAATAGTTATTCTGTGGCCTTGTAACCGAAGTTAATATTAATCTCCTCAGTGCCTCAAATGTTTATCAGCAGAAATATTTAAGATGATTTTACGTTAATTAACAAATTCAACATGAAATGAATTTTAAATCGTTTTTATATATATATTTAGTTACCGTCTGCAGGAGTCGTCAGTTCAATCTGATGTCGAGCTTTTCTCAGGACACTGAAATAATCTGTGTGAGCGGAGCACAGCGAGCGACACGTCTCCGTGGCAACGCCCTGAAACTCCATCATGGCCTGAAACTTCATCAGAGCTGCTCCGCTGGTCACAGCCTCACGGATCTGCTTACTGCCTTCTGATAGGTCAGACACCGAGCTGGTCATCAGCAGCAGCACACCTCCTACACTCACACACACAGGTGCTGTCTGTTAGTGTGATACAGGTGATTCCTGAGGAACTTCTATCTATGACAACAGACATTGACATTGATTTGCAGTTTTCTAATGATTAAAAGTAGGTGAGTGTAAAGTGGGAGTTAATATTTTGCCGGTCGTCTGCAGCTCCTGTTTCCTGTGAACTCGTTAATGTCCAGACATTTATCAGTGGATCACTGTGACACTGGAGAACATTTTAAAATATGATGATTCTCCGGCAGGCTGTGGAATCTTTAGTTAAAAGGAACGTTCTTTATTCTTTAAAAAAATGATCTAAACTGCAGTGGTGGGAAGTACATAAATACATAACTCGAAGCAGCAAGTGGTTAACTTTTCTTAAAGAAAATATTGGAAGTAGTTGGTTTAAACAAAAACTGTTGGCAAATAGACTATCATTGGTTGGCTGTATCTGATTAGTCTTACACGTCCACGTAAACAAAACAAACAGATTTAAAACAAGTCGAGAAGGAAAAACAAACAACACAACCAATTATATAAGCAAACGCAAAAACAACTTTCAGCCAACACAACCAAAAACAAACACTGTGTCGTGGACTACTGCATATTCACGCACACAATTCAATTTTTAATGGACCTCGCCAAATGGAACCCTGGGTAATCAGGCCCAGTTTTCCACTCACTATAATGCCAATATAATTTTTGCAAAGATATTATATATCTATATATTGCCAATTCCAATCCTAAGTCGCCCTTTGTGCTGACTCAATACAACTTAAAAGCTGTTGAGTCGTTATATATGTATTGTACAAACTGGCTGATGTGTACAACTTCAAGCGTTGTGTCTTCACTTTGTCGTCCCTACAGGCAAGATACCCTACAGGTGTATTTGTCACCCTGCTGGAAACAAATGCAAACACAAACGCAGGCCCATTCAGTGAAGATAGTCTAATGATAAATAAACAGGCTTACATGTAGATGCGTGGACAAGCTGGCGGGCAGGTACACAGGCAGGTAAACATCCAGGCAGTTACAAAATTCCGCTACTAGACACAAAAGGTTCATAAACTGACAAACCAACGAGGAGATGCTTACAAAGGCAACTGTAAATACTGGTTTTGGTGATGAGGGAGGTGGGATCAGGTGCGTGGGCGAGGACGGAAGTGGAATTTTGGAAAGAAAAATGACAAATTAAATAAAAGTGCGGGGACATCAGGTGGAGACATGGAGAAGTGCAGGTCTGGGGAGATGACATAGACATTTTTTGAAATTGTATTTTATAGTTGGTACTTTCCAGGGTTGAGCAATCCTGGTTAGTGTTGAAGTGCCGTCAAGCGAGACACTGATAATTTATAAATTTCAAAATAAAGTCACCAAAATACTGTAACCAAATTTGCACCTAAAGATATTCAATTGGATGTATTTTGTAGATGTAATTTAGCATATTTCCTTTTTTTTTCTTCTCTGTACTAGCACTGTCCAGGCTGTTAACAAAAGAGAAACTATCTTATTTTGTGTGCCTTTCCCTTTGCTGAGTTATCATAAGGGGCATTGTGTATCACTCCTGCTACTGATGAAAGGTCCATATTTAGTGATATTTACAGACTTTTTAGTGGTTATACTTTGGTCTATTAGTGTACTTAGGTAGACTCAAGAGGCACTTGTTTATTCTGTTTTGTTGATTCTTTGCACTTGTCCAATACTATTTTAACCTCACCATCTCGGGTTCAAAATTTGTAAACTTATACATTATATATCGTATTGTTATAATTTTTCAGTCAGTTGAAATAAATCCTGAAGAGAACAATTTTGGGTAGTTTCGTGTCTGTATAGGCCTACTATAAAAAGCACTTAGCATTTAAAATTTTGGTACTTGTACTTTTACTTTTGATACTTAAGTAAATTTCAACACCAGATACTTCTGATACTTAAGTACAGTCAATATGAGCGACTCTAAGACTTTTACTCAAGTTATTTTCTGACGGGTGACTTTTACTTTTACCGGAGTCACTTTCAAGTAAGATATCTGTACTTTTACTCAAGTGTGGCTTTCAAGTACTTTATACACCACTGCTAAACTGTGACTTTGGTAATTCACAGGACAAAGTGAGGTGTTGTACCGAGAGTGGTCACCAGCTCCATCACGTCTTCAGGTCCATTTCCCTTCAGCGTCTCCAGAGACTCCATCACCTCCAGGCTGTTGCCCACACATCGACCAATCGTAGCGTCCATACGACTCAGGACCGCCCCCGTACGCATGCCCAGACCGTTTCCTGCGTTCACCTGAAACATGAAATCTAGACTTTATCACAAACTAAACAAAAATCTATGCTTGTTTCATTTCTTTGAAAACATGGGGGAGGCAGTGTAATGGAAAATTCCACTGATCAATGTCTTACCACTGTTTTGACTGTTTTCTGTGCACTAAGCTGATGCAACCTCAAGGTTCATGACCTAGCTTGGTACTTTCATCTCCGGTTGACGTTTATCTGGGCAACTGGGAGCTGGGGTTGATTCCTCTTTCTGTAGTGTTAGTGCCAGTTGCCAGACGTTTCCTGTCTGTTTTCTATTTTGTTTCCTGCTTTACCAGAATGTATAAAAACCTTCCTTTTTAACTATTTGTTGAAACTCGAAGAAAACTCCGGTCTGAGAAACGCTTTATTTCACATCTCGAGATAAATTTTCGAGGCACAGAATTCCACAAAAGTTCTGTCAATGAAACTCACTTCCACTCCTAATATTTGAGCTTTAATTACGTGTTGATTAATCAATAAATTGATTGACACATTAAAATCTACAGAAACTTAAATAATTACTGGTTCCAGCATCTTGAATGAAAATATAAGTATAGGAAAAATTGTAAAATCTTCCCAGTGTTTTGATTTAAATGTTCGTACCAGAGACTGAGCCAGTTGTCTAGCACTTTCCAGATCTTTATACAGAGCAGCTTTTCCAAACTTCACGTCCAGCACCAGAGCCGTCAGAGACTCTGCACCTTTCTTAGAAATAATCGAACCTGAAAAACACAACGACCACATATTCAAATTCTCATTTACTGATCAGAGTTGGTTTTAATAGTGTTGGATGGAGTCAGGTTTCTGTCCGGTACCTGTGATGAGAGGCAAACTGTCCACGGTGCTGGTGGCGTCCCGCAGGGCGTACAGGACCCGGTCTGCAGGGACCAGCCTCTCCGTCTGACCCACAATGCAACAGCCCACAGAGCCCAGGATCCTCTGAACCTGTAATTAATGTCAATTAACCATTATAGTGTTCATAGTGAAGCAGATCATTGTAAATCAAACAGTAAGTAAATGGATGTTTTGTTGTTTACCTGCTCAGCTGATTGGTGGATGTCGAATCCTGGAATCGACTCCAGTTTATCCAGGGTACCTCCTGTATGAGCTAAGCCCCGCCCACTGATCATAGGTACCTGTTGAAGACAAAGCACCTGAGATTAGAGAATCACACACGTTCCATTTTATAAAAACATTTGATCAGGAACATGAAAACTTTCTATTAAAAGTCTCTTTAATAAGTAGTTGATTAGGACACACCCACCTTGCAGCCACAGGCGGCGAGCGCAGGCGCTAACACAAGGCTGATTTTATCTCCCACGCCACCGGTCGAGTGTTTGTCAACCAGGAGCCCCGCCCACTCCTTTGGCCATGACATCACTTCACCCGATGACATCATCTCCCTAGTGAGGGTCTCGGTTTCCGTGACGACCATCCCCTTCTGCCAGATCGCCATGAGCATCGCACCTCAACAGAAGAAGAGACACGAGTAAGAAGCAGCTGATTCAGTCCGGTTAGTTTGAGGCAGGTGAGCTGTTTGTACCTATCTGACATTCCTGGATAGTTTGGTTTGTGACAGCGTTGATGAAAGTTCCGATTTCCTCGTCGCTCAGTGTTTCTCCGTCTCTCTTCTTCTTGATCAGATCTGGTATCGACAGCATGTTGACCTGAAAACAGAAAAGAATCTCCCATTTCTCTGAATCATCTTTGAGATGTTTCCACGACCAAATACAAAGATGGACGACAGTTTCAGCTGGAGTATTTCACCAAGCAGATGAACGATGCTCACCATGGAGGCTGGAGCACGAAGATGGATTGGATCTTTCACACCATCAGACACATGCCCAACGAACACTGAGTGTGTGTGTGTAGATATAATGTTAATTTATATACAACATACACTTAGACTGTGTTTACTGCACTTTCGTCTTCGACGATGATGAGATGTGATAAAGTTTAAGCCTGGGCGGCTGTGGCTGAGGGGTAGAGTGGTCGTCCTCCAACCTGAAGGTCGGCGGTTCGATCCCCAGTCTGAACCATCTGCATGCTGAAGTGTCCTTGGGCAAGATGCTGAACCCTCAATAGCCCCCCATAGAATAACAAAGTGCTGCAAGTAGATGCACTGTATGAATGTGTGTGTGAATGGGTGAATGTGAAACTGTACTGTAAAGCGCTTTGAGTGGTCATCATCAGACTAGAAAAGCGCTATATAAATACAAATCCATTTACCATTTACCATTTTAAAGGGAAGTGGAGATGTGTCACCATCTTTATTAACGGAGAGCTCTGCTGCTCTGACTGTGGTTATTCAGTCGGCTTCTCCTTCATCTGTCATTCATTCACAGCCTGAAACTTTGAACACGTCAAATACAGATTATCTCATTCTGCTCTGAACGAAGAAGCCGGTTCTACAGGATTCCAAACAAGCTCCACTCCTCATTTTTGAGATTCACGTGGCACAAAAAATATTTTTAGTATTGATCTGCTCCTGAGCTTCCTGCCGGCCTGGAGCAGGTCGCCCAGACTAAGTGACTTAGAGTGTTTATTAAAACCAAGTGCTCCTTCTCTTGGAAGCTTCTCCACTCAGAAGGTTCCTAGTCACTAAAAAATCTAAAAACTAGACCAAAAACATCATCATACATTCAAAATGCGATCATTCTAAGTTGTCCCTGGTCCCTACCTGGTCTGGTGTTCGCAGCCTGTCAAGTGCCATCGACTCTTGAGTGATCATCAAGCAGCCACAGGTCAAGTTCACCGGCCAATGGGAGCTCAGGGAGGAGGATATAACAGGCCAAAAGAGCCAATCATGTCCCAGCTCTGGTTTACTCAAAGACAAATAAAAATCTATGTCTGCTTGAGGTTGCTGCCCTTTCACACAGTCTGAGGGTCGTCTGAGATGTTCATAATGTCGTATGCAAAACATGTGCAAAGATAAAGCCACAGATTAATGTCTGGTTATAGAGTCATGATTGGAAGGAACAGATACATATTATAGAAAATGTGTTCTACTCCTTTTACTTTGTTCCTTTAAACCTGGTGATCAACACATGGAACCTGATCCCAGTGGCTGAACCCAGTCAGTTCACACTCATACCTTTACTTCTAAAGGGGACATGTCATGTTGTTGAACATTTATTTGTGTCTGAAAATCATCGATCTGAGGGATCAGAGGTGCAACAGGTCCAAGTTTTCCACCTTAAGAAAAATTGGTGTCTACATATCTCCTGGTAAATATTCCTTAAAGATGGACGGCGAAAAACGGACAAAATTATCCTTTGTCCAACGGCTGATGTGGAGTCTCTAGTTATCTATAAGAGAAAGGTTTTTCTGTGATTTGAACACGATGGGGCGGGAGTCCGAATATGAAATTATATTTTGGACGTAAAATAAAAATGTATCCTACCCTAATGTTTAACACACGGAAACATCCATAAAGTTTTACCATCTTCAGTAGGCAGGCAGGATTCAGCATAAACTCGGTAGCTATATATTTCACCAGACCCATTCACACACATACAGCAGACAGCCTGACCTCAGCTTTACACTGTAACTGTATGTGATCTTTATTACTGATAATGACCAAAAGTTGTTTAAGCTCTAACACTTATTTTACTGTTTGTTGTGTTGATTATCAATATTGACACAAAAACATGGGCTCAATATAAAACAAACTAGATTCAAAGTCTTGAAACTAGATTTTGTCAAACCTGGTGCAGTTATATTCTGCTACTGAAGTCTACCTGGAGGTCTGCAGATCTTTTCCCTGAAGTCAGTTACTTAGAGTGTGTGAAGGTGTCGAGACGTCATGAGATCAGTGATTAACTCGACTTTATCGCCAAAACAAAGTCAGAGGTTACAAACCTGTTGAATCCGTTGAGTCTCACCTTGAAAGAACCACACATGAAGTCCAGACTCTTTGTAGTAAATGACAGTTTATTATAAAGATTACAGTCTGTTGCGTTGCAGAGCTCATCAGTTGTCATCGTGTGCTCAATTTGTTTTTAGAAAAGGAAAAAAAAATACAAATCACGCCACTCACTCCAAAAGAAACTACAAACATACTTTAAAAAGAGGAAGCCAGAAAGGGGGGTGGGGGTCGGGTGGGGGGTTAACCTTAAAACCATAAAACCATTAGAACCAGGTGAAAATCAGGAGGAGGAGGGTTTCACACAGAAGTTAAAAGCCAGGGTTCTCAGCCAATCTGCAGGAAGTTGAGGAATTAGTACATTAGGACTGGTTGATCTTCGTATTTACGGTTTTTCTCAGTTAATTGGAAGTAGTTTCTTGATGTAAGAAGAATCAAACCAAAGATCTTCATGTAATTGAGACCGAGCAACAGTTCAGTCCACCAGAGTTCTTCGTCAGCCATCATCAGGATCTGTTTGGTTTATTTCCGTGTGACAAACAACGTCAAGGTGCATTACTGCCATCTAGTGGAGCTCTAACTCAAAGAGATTTGAACAAAACCATTGTTGTGAATTTACAAACCATCATTGGCATTTGATGAATGGTTCAAATTTAGTGTTGTACGTTCAGCATCCTTGAGATCTAAAAACCATCGCTGCTTTTCGTTGATGCCTGATGAAGATCTCTGGAGGATAGAAAGTTGGCTGACGAATCCCACGAGATGTGAATGACCTCATGTCAGCAGGGACCTGAGGTCACATGTCATCACTGAACGAAAACCAAACTACTTTAAATGTTGCAGAGAGGGCGACGGCTCGTTCCGCGATTTACTCTGTACAGTTAATTTAGTCCATTGCGATATAAACTACACAGACATACAGCATTTATCTGTCATATGTGATATTCACTCAGTGTAAACAGCTACACAACAGGCACTTTCTTGGTCTGTGAAACCAGGAATGTTGGTTCAAAAGATGTTTGTGGTGTAAACAGCTGGTTTCATTTGGATCGTCAAGCGTAGAAGGCGACGTTATTTAAATGAATCATTAAATGTCCAATGTTTACTGGGCAGTGCAGGTTAATCAGTCCACAAGGACACACTAAATTCAGATTTAGAGTCAGAAAATTATACCTAGAATCTTTTTTTTATACTTTGTGGTCAATGGCGTCCATTTTATATGAACGTGCTATAAAAAGTGACATAACATTGACATATCAACTTTTAAAGATGATATGTTGAACTCTGATTCAGCTGGAGTTTGTCTCCCTCTCATTTAGCTCTTGTTTTGGTCTCCACCACCTCCTGACTAACGGCGTCTGTCTGTAGATTTATGCTGATTAAGTTGAAAAACATTTTCAGGAGAGATTCCGGATGTATTCAGAACTGGTTTTGAAGTTGTCCCCCAATAATTCAAATCTAAATGTCTCATCACGCAAAATCTAATCTCTTCTTTTCACTAGAACATCTCACACATACAAATAGCTTGTCTGAGCAGTGGGAAACATTTACAAATATAAAAACTTTGTCGTTTTTAAAAATTCAGCATGCAAAAAGTTAGAATTGATCTTGATTAGATTTGAGTCCTCAACAGTTTTACAGATGTTTCATTTATAATTGAGGTCAACGGGAGATATTGTGTTGTTGTACTACTGCAGTTGGCCACAGGGGCGAACGAGGAGCCAGCTGATTGGTCGTGTTAAGACGTGTTGTCCTAATACTTTGTGTATACGACACAGGGATGTTGTAGCCATGTTGGTCTAAGAATGTGAGTTGAAACTGATCTTTTATTAGCATCAGGCTAACAGCTGATATGTAGGTGTTTACAAAGTCTGAATACCACAAACGGATAGAGACCTCATAGACCAAAATATTACTGTATATTTCATTTTCTACTATACTTTATATATTACACTATAGCTACATTATTCTACCATAATATATATTCATGAGACTATATAGTCTACTGTGATGTGCTGTACATGGACTATATATTCTACACCTCTAGTCTGCCATGGGCAGGTATTACTTCTATAAAAGGGCGCTGTCATTGCGTCACATGTTCAGGTACTAAAGTCGGAATAAAGATGGATAAACGCGGTTGATTGGTTCGAAGTGGATAGAGGCACTGAAACGTTGATTGTGCTTTAGCGGAGATCAAGAGGAGACGCGTTACATCACAAGATCGTTGTGTGGAGTTTGTGTAAAATACTGAGAATACATTTTAATTGTAGTGATATAATAAAGCAAATATGTTTTTAAAACTCTACACCTTCCAGCAACTTCGGAGATGTCTTATTTACGTGCTGTAACCTGTTTATTGTACAGGTTTAGAAAGACAACAACAATCAAAATTAAACATGGTTTTAGCAGCAGTTCGTTTGTCGTCTTCGAAGCTTTTTCCTGCGTCTGGTTTGACGACCAGTTTGTTAAATAACGAGTTACAACATGTAAATGAGACCAAGTTGCTGTTGGGAGGTGTAATTCTTTCATTTTAGTTTGAGCTATGCTAGCAGTTTCCCTCTGCTTCCAGGCTTTGTGCTAATCTAGGCTAAACTCCTCCACATTTATGATCTTTAGGTAATATGTTTAAAAGAGAATTCCTTTTTAAAAAGCCGTTACATTGGAGCTGCAACAGTTAAATGATAAATTTGGTAATTTAATTTTGTTGAACTGGAACGGTTAGATGCCTTTACACCCCGCCCCCCCCCCCACACACACACTGAAATGGAGACTGAGAATCTGTTAGTCAAGCCAAGGAAAATTCATCTGCAACAATTCTGATTATTGATTGGTCAACATTAAGAGGCAAAATGGCTCTATTTTGGCTTCAGTTTTGGAGAATGGGAGGAGGTGGAGATGTGTCGTCCATTTTTATTTACAGTCTATGGTCTAACGTGATAGTAAAATTTACGAGAGGTTCGTTGCAGATTGATCAGTCGTCGCAGCCCTGAATGAAAACATGATCATTCACGGCCTCTGGGGAACTCTGTATATGGTCTGGAGGAAACTCCACATATGGCAGGGAAGGAATCCCCAATATGGCAGGGAGGAAACTCCGTTTTTGGCCTGTTTCTGACAAGTTACAATAACTACAGGGGTTGCGGCAGGTACAGCCATATTTAATTTAAGAATTACTCATTTGAGTTACAGGGGTTAACCTAAGAGATTCAGGTGTCGGTGTGAGGAAAGTGTAGAAGGGGAAGGAGAAAGGTATTTTCTGTACAGATGGCTTTAAACACATAGCACCATGTACAGTAAGCCCTCGATAAGCAGGTTAGAAACCAGAGAGGTTTACAGTTGGAGCTCGACTGCAGCTCTCCCTGAAACACACAGCACATCAGCACAAAGTCATACTCATTGACAAATCATCATGAATTCTCAAACATCACCGAAACGACCTTGAAATTCAACTCATTGTCAAATCATAAGTAACTCATAGTCATTGTCCAAACTATTAAAACTCTGTAAGTCATCACCACCACATTATTATTACTTGTTATTCATAAGTTCTAGATGATCGGAATTAAGATACAGACAAAAAAAATCAACACAAAGTCTTCATGAGTGATATTTGGAAAAAGAAAAAATGCTAAGACACAAGAAGATTTCTTTTAAAAGGAGCGGAGACGTATCCTCCGCTAGAATCTCCTGTTGTTAAGATCGAGACTCGCTAATCGTCCAGCTCCGCTAACAAAAGTCCAGCTAATCAGGTGTGAGTGATCAGGAAAGAGGAAAATAACCTGTCTCATGAAGTCTGTCGCAGTTTGTCACATCAGCTTTTTGATCAACGTATCTTCACCTGTGGAGAAGGTTCAGCTTGTTGTTCAGTGAAGAATCTCGTACGCTAATGTAGCACGTGACGTATCATCGAAGGCAAAGAGGCTCCTAAAAAATCTTAAAGATTATCGCTTTTAAATATTCTTCTCCAATCTCAGCTTGGTTTGACATATTTTCAGACTCTTTTTACCTCAAAGTCGTACGAACACATCATTGCTCCGGTTGCTTTCGAACTAAAAGCTCAAGAGCTAACAGGTAGCACGAAAGTAGCCTTAACCTAAATGATGATTCATCAAAATGGCACCAGAGTCAGGTGCTGCCTCGTTGGCTTCTGAGATTATAAATAGAGACATAATACATTTAGTTTAGGGTTTTTACAGTTTGATCAGTGGACACTAAGTGTGAGTAGATGTCAAAATGAAGAATGGCTCTCTGGACTCAGACCTTGATGCTACCACTCTTCACAACACGGAGTTGATCAAACAGCTGACGAGCCAAAATGTCAAAGAGATCATTCAGAGAGTTTGGGCTCTGCGTTGGTAAAAAGGTTTAAAGATTCAGTCATTGCTAAGATATCATGGTCAAGGAGATAGCCTAGAGTCTGACCAGAGGTCAGGGGTTATGAGGTCACAGTTCAGGATGTTTAGAGGTTAGTGATCAGCAGTTACGGGGTCAAGTGGAACCATCCAGCAGTTGTCTCAGTGCTCTCTCGATGTTGATCCGGTGCCCCAGTCTGGTGACGCCAAGCTCCACATAGTCCTCTTTGGTGAGGGCGGGGAGATGGGAGCCTTCGATCTCGTGCTCCTGGAAGCGCTGGCGATGTTCGGCTAGACCTACGCTCTCCAGCCAGTCACCCACGTCGTATTTATTCCACAGGTTGAGGGGCCGCTGCCTCCATGGCCTCAGGGCCAACAGGGGGCCACTGAGTACTGGGGAGGGGCAAGGTGAGGCGTGGGGGGAAGGTGAAGGCGAACGGGACCTGGTTCGTGCGCTGGCACTTCGCATCACAAAGCGAACCTCCTTTGGTTCTGAGGGGAGACTTAGACTGGAGGACTTCAGGATGGTTAGACCGCGACCTGAGCTCAGATCTGGTCTTTCAGAACATGGGGTGGGGGAGGAGGCGAGCCCTATCGACCTATCAGAGGGGGAAGGAGAGGGGGAAGGGCTCCGGCGGGTGACAGGGTAGCGACTTCCTGGTCGGACTGTGTAACTTGCGCCATATCCTCGCTGGGAGATGGTGTGGAGTTCACCGAGACTGGAGAACAACCTGAAACACATTAAACCGTAGTATAACAGTATCCTAATGACTAGAGTTACCATTTGACACTTTGCTGAGACTCAACCGTTTAATTATTGTTGCATTGCCATTCACGTTTATATATTTTTTATATTGGTTTTAAAACGCTTGCTGTTGTGGAAGCTTTGCTTTCTGTTGAACATGCAAAGATGTTAGTGATATGCTAGGCCTAAACCGTAAAACTACTGTGGTATTGTTAGCTAGTAAGTCGAATATGTTAATGTTTTTGTTTGTGTTTTTATTCTTTTGTGTTTGTTTGTACGAGTTACGAAAGACCAACATGTTCTGAAACAAGAAGCTTGACAGGCTCGTTAGGTTTGCTAAGCTTGGTTTGGCAGAAAGCTTTTCAGGGGAGAAAACAATCCAAAGATGGACAGGGGAATAATTTCAGATTTTTAGTAGTTATTCATCTGCAAAGAAGGTAAACGTTAGTTAGCTGGTAGCTGTTAGCTAAGGAAAGTTATCTCTAGGCAATAACAAGAAGTGTTTACCAGAGATGAAACCTACGATTTACTCTCTCCTCTGTCCACACATCTGGAACAACACAAACAACAAACTCTTTTACAGCACACACACAAACACACAAACACAGAAGTAGTGCTATCAGGTCAGTACTTACCTGGCACCTCCTACTGGTGACCGCCGGCCTGGGTCAAGAGGGCTCGGCTCCTCCCCCAGAGAATGACTGTCTTTGTTGAGCAGCTGTAACCGATTGACCAGATCCAGTCCAGAACCTGCCCGGCCACTCAGCTCCATTACTGATGCCGAGCGACTGGTCAGATCCACAACCGACCCCGACCCCTGACCTCCCAGTGCTGCTGGACGGCCCCCACCTTCCTCTGGGCTGAGGCCCCGGCGTTCCTCCCCGCGGTCATCCCCTCCTCCCCACAGCTTGGACCTCCTCTGGAATAGGTAGCGTGGCTGTCGGCTGGTGGGGGAGGAACAGAGTGGTGAAGAAGGGGAGGAGGACGCAGTGGAGGGGAGGAGCTCACTGTCTGATGATTGCTTCAGCAGCGGGTCCCGAAGCGCAGAACGACCCCGGCCGATTGGTGAACGAAGACGAGGCTTTAGGCCTGATGGGGAAGTGACGGCAGGCGAGGAAGATTGGTGAGTAGCAGGTGGGGAGGAGGGGGAAGCTGGAGCTGGAGGGGAGGCCAAGGTAATGGAGGGAGGGAGTGAACTGGGCGAGGAGCTGTCATGGAGCCGTTCATCACTTCCTTCTTCCTCAGGACCGCCCTCCCCCCCTCCCTCCCCCACTCGCCGTGGTAACAGGGTAAGAGAGGATGGGGGAGGAGGAGCAGTAGGACTGGCAAAGGCAGGGGGGGGAGTCACAAGACCAATTCTGCGCAGCTCCTCCCTAGTTTCCTCATCACTGGACGACAACAATGCTGGTGGGAGTGTCACTGTGTAAGCCCCACCCTCCTCCTCTGAGCTTCCCACTGTAAGGCTTCTGCGCCTGTCAATCAGAGCTGAGTGACTCTCACTGGCCAGTGGTGGCAAGGGGGAGGGTCTCCAACGCTCAGGAGATGGGCCAGCAGGTGATGTTACTCCTCCCTCTGTCTCTGGACGTTCTACCTGTCCATCAGGGAACAGAGGCGGGGTTATGCGTTTATGCCTCAGCTCGGGGCTGGTTTGAGGAGTGGTGCGCTTGGTTCGCTGCTCTGGGCTCGTCTGTGGAGTTGTGCGTTTGGATCGGGGCTCAGGGCTGCCCTGAGGGGTGGGGATAGGGGTGCGCTTATGTCTTCCCTCTGGGCTTGCGGATGGGGTGGGGATGGGTGTCGTGGAGGCAGATGCGTGTTTAGTTCGAGGCTCAGGACTCGGGGTTCTGGCAGTGAGCGCTCGTTCTCGTGCCGCAAGAGCCAGGGCGAGTGGGGAGGACGGGTCTGAGGAGAGGAAATCAGAATGAAGGTGAACAAAAGGTTGTTGTGGTGAAGTAGTAGAGTCCTATCATCAACTGATTCATTGATGTGAGGGAGTTATTAAAGCAGAATTGTTTATCAACTCTTGGAGCATTCTGCAGCAACACAAGGGAATTCAGAAGGTTGTGATGTTGGACTTACCGAGAGGTTTTCCCGTTAGTGGGTGGAGGAAGGTGTGAGGTGTTGGGGAAGGCGATAGAACTTGGGCGGGAGGAGGAAGCTCCCCGAGGTCGTCCATCGAATGGCTCAAAGTCAGCAGGGGTGGCACCTGGTTTTCAGACCCGGCGCCCTCAACAGACAGGAAGAGAGACGACCGGCGGCCCTGTACCCGAGCGCGATCTGAAAGAACCTGCTGCTGGTACATCTCCGCCCTGCTTGGGCTGCCAGGCCCTCCTACGTCTAATTTGGAAAAATCATAATCTCTGATCCCAAGTCCTAGCAGAAGAAAACACAAGGAGTCAGACAATGTCCTGATCAGGAGGCTACGATATATTCTTGTCTCAATCCTGAGCACGTAACGTGACCTTGTGAGCACAGACTGTTACTTTTTGTGTTTAATCAATCGTAGCTAAGAAAAAAACCTTAGTTAATTTATTGACACATGACACATGCACATGAGCATAGCATTTATTTCAATACTAGACTCAATTGGTTTTAGTCAGTGTGTGCATCAACCTACTCATTGTTGTAACCACACACTTGACCTTGTGTTATCATACGCTGCAAAATTGAACATTTAACAGTACTTCCGCGCAATCCAGTACTATCAGATCATAATTTAATAACCTTCGATTTTTCACTATCTGAATATATGCCCCTAATAAAAAACTCGTTTTCTAGATGTCTACCTGATAGTGCTGTAGCTAAATTTAAGGAAATAATTCCGATTACATTTAAACCCGTATTATCCGTCGACATAAACAACAAATTCTTTAAAAACCCGAGCTCTATTGAGATTGACCACCTCGTAGAAAGCTCTGCAGACTCATTACGATTAACATTAGACTCAATAGCGCCTCTAAAAAAGAAATGTGTAAAACATAGTAAATTAGCTCCGTGGTATAATTCCAAGACACATGAGTTGAAACAAATATCAAGAAAACTAGAAAGGAAGTGGCGCTCCAGCAACAGTGTTGAAAATCTCCTAGACTGGAAGAGTAGTGTTACAGAATATAAAAAGGCTCTCCACAAAGCAAGAGCTGCCTATTATTCAAAACTAATAGAAGAGAATAAAAACAACCCCGGGTTTCTCTTCAGCACTGTAGCCAGGCTGACAGAGAGTCACACCTCCACCGAACCCAGTATTCCTCGATCCCTAAATAGCAATATCTTTATGACCTTTTTTAATGATAAAATTCTAACTATTAGAAATAAAATCAATCATCTCCTGCCCTCAATTGGCACTAATACCCTCCCAACAATAGAGATCTCAGAAACGGCTGAGAATCCTTCCCATTATTTAGACAGCTTCTCTCTGATCACCTGTGATCAGTTTACCAAAATAGTCTCAGGTTCCAACTAAATTACTTAAAGAAATTCTGCCCCTAATAGATAATTCGTTACTTAACACAATCAATCTGTCATTATCATCAGGTTATGTACCACAGTCTTTTAAAATAGCTGTAATCAAACCCCTACTCAAAAAACCCACCCTAGACCCAGAGGTTTTAGCAAATTACAGGCCAATATCTAATCTCCCCTTCCTATCTAAAATCTTAGAAAAAGTTGTAGCCAATCAGCTGTGTGAGTTTCTCCAGGAAAATAATATATATGAAGACTTTCAGTCTGGGTTTAGAACCAATCATAGCACAGAGACAGCCCTGGCAAAAGTCACTAATGACCTTCTAATAGCTTCAGATCAGGGACTTGTGTCTGTCCTCGTTCTGTTAGATCTCAGTGCAGCATTCGACACAATTGACCATCAAATTTTATTAGAGAGACTAAAACAGTTAATTAACATTAAAGGAACGGCCTTAAACTGGTTTAAATCTTATTTTGCTGATCGCTCCTAATTCGTTCAAATCAATGATGAGTCATCGGTGCACACCAAAGTTAACCATGGTGTCCCACAGGGGTCTGTGCTCGGCCCAATTTTATTCTCATTATATATGCTTCCACTAGGAAATATTATCAGGACACACTCGGTAAATTTTCACTGTTATGCGGATGACACCCAGTTATATTTGTCAATAAAACCTGATCAAAGTAATCAATTAACTAAACTTCGAGCATGTCTCAAGGACATAAAAACCTGGATGACCCGCAATTTTCTCTTATTAAACTCAGATAAAACAGAGGTTATAATACTCGGCCCTAAACACCTTAGAGATACATTATCTAATGATATAGCTGCGCTAGATGACATTGCCCTTGCTTCCAATGACACAGTCAGGAACTTGGGAGTGATCTTCGATCCTGATTTGTCCTTTAATAGTCACTTAAAAGTAATTTCTAGGACCGCGTTTTTCCACTTGCGTAATATCTCAAAAATCAGACATGTCCTTTCGCAAAAAGATGCAGAAAAACTAGTCCACGCCTTTGTTACATCGAGACTGGACTATTGTAATTCATTATTATCAGGCTCCAGCAGCAAGTCGTTAAAGACTCTGCAGCTGGTCCAAAATGCCGCAGCACGTGTCCTGACGAGAACTAAGAAAAGAGAGCACATTTCTCCAGTATTAGCATCGCTACACTGGCTTCCTGTTAAATCTAGAATCGAATTTAAAATTCTCCTCCTCACCTTCAAGGCCCTTAATGATATGGCACCTCTTTACCTTAAAGAGATGTTAGTTCCATATCAACCTACTAGAGCACTCCGATCCCAGAACTCAGGTTTACTTGTTGTCCCTAAAGTCTCTAAAAGTAGAGTAGGAGCCAGAGCTTTTAGCCATCAAGCCCCACTGCTGTGGAATAATCTCTCACTTTCAGTTAGGGAAGCAGACACGCTCTGTTCGTTTAAAAGTAGACTCAAAACCTTCCTTTTTTATAAAGCTTATAGTTAGAGCTAATTAGTGCGATGTTCCAAATTTGATTAAATGGCAAAAACCCCTGATGATGCTAAGACGCACAGGGAATTTATGACACAAGACACACGGAGCTTCTCTTTCCTGCTTCTCCTTCCTTTTTCTCCATATTTATCACATCAAGATAATTCTTATCTGATCAGTACATGTTACTAACTTGACCCCTTTTCCCGGAGTTTCTGTGCCTTAGCGCCCGCGGATGCAGGGCCACAGCTGTGGCCGCACCATGGATTATGATTGTGGATCGCGTGTCGGAGGTCGCAATGGTGGATCCAGTTCGGTGGATTCTGTATCGTGCCAGCTGATCGTCGTTGTAATGGAGGATCCTTTGTCGCGTTGGCATCGGATGATGACGGACCACGACCGAGGCGGCAGCTGATATTGGATTCTAACTGGCGGCGGTGGACAATGACTGTGGATTACAGTGGATCTCATCCTGATGCTGGATCGTGGTCTTGCTGGCTGCTGGCCAGAGACTGTGATTGCAGCGGGACTGCCTGACACATAGTATTGAAAAATGTTTAGCCTCATGGATGCTGCTAAAAATCCTGATGATGTTTTCTTACACCTGACATTTATTGCACTTCTGTCCGTCCTGAGAGAGGGATCCCTCACATGTGGCTCTCTCTGAGGTTTCTACATATTTTTACCTGTGAAAAGGGTTTTTAGTAGTTTTTCCTTACTCTTGTTGAGGGTTAAGGACAGAGGATGTCACACAATGTTAAAGCCCCATGAGACGAATTGTTATTTGTGAATGTGGGCTATACAAATAAAACTTGATTGATTGATTGATTAATTTATCTTCAAAATGAAATACATGTGCTCAAAACGTCCCTGACTGACACATGTTTCTGTAGAAATCAGAAAGACGACAAGTCAGAACCATCCTCACCCTGCTCCTCTACAGGCAGTTGTTTCAGCAGAGGTGACTTCCTCCTCTGCGGTTTGGTGGGTGGAGCCTGCTGTCCCACGTTAGCATAAGGGTTT
The DNA here is from genome assembly GCF_963576545.1 of Limanda limanda. Taxonomy (NCBI): domain Eukaryota; kingdom Metazoa; phylum Chordata; class Actinopteri; order Pleuronectiformes; family Pleuronectidae; genus Limanda; species Limanda limanda. Next base: position 21,939,894 of record NC_083636.1, on the reverse strand, counting down.
TCTATTGGTCGACCCCTGCGGCGTGACAGTGGTGAGTGGCCGAGGGCAGGGCTGGTGCTGTGGAGAGAGAGCGTGGAGGTGTGTATGGCGGTGTGTGTGGCAGAGTGCAGCGCATGCGGGGGTGCGACGGCGTGTGCATCAGGCTGCAGCGACGGGGGCGTGTCCTGCAGGATGATCATTGACCTCGCTTTCCTCTGACGCTCGGCGTGGGAGTGGCTTCTTGACGGAGCGTCAGAGAGCTCCTGCAGCCTTGGCTCCGCCCCTGGCTTGAAGCTGGAGCGGGTCAGCCCCTCTCCCCGGGCAGGGGGAGGAGGAGGGAGGAAGGAGGGGGGAGGTCCAGAGTCGAGTAGGAAGAGCGGGGAGGTGGCGGCAGGAGGAGGGGGAGGAGCAGTCTGAGGAGGAGGAGGGATGAAGCTGTCCGTCAGCGAGGAGCTCCGTGGAAACCTATTCTCGTTGATCAGGGCTGAGACCCGGTCGTCCTCAGGTGTGCCTGTTGTGGTAACCATGGAGACGTCAAGATCAAAGCACCTGAATACTTTAAACTTTTTACACAAACAAAGACACTGATCATGATGATTTGTGATGATGTAATTGTGTGTGATTGTGTGAGTCTCACCAAAGCTCTTGGTTCTGGACATTCCTCTGGGTAAAGCCATGGTGCTCTTCTCTGGGGCTGAGGGGGGAACTAGACCCTGCCGCTCAAACAGAGACTACACACACACACACACACACACACACACACACACACACACACACACACACACACACACACACACACACACACAAATCATCAAACCTTGTCCATGTTCGTACAGTTTCAAGTCTTTAATGTTGTGGAAATTACGGACTGGAGGTTGATGCATCATTTACAGGTTGTAAACTCGTAGTTAGGCGACAAATACATAACATAAGGATCATGTTTGTGACGTTACATTAATCTCAGCCTGTGTGATCCGTCTGCTGGTCGGTCGCTGTTTGACCGTCGCCGCTCTGAAGTCGTCCGCAGGCCGCGCCCTCAGGACGACTTCCTGTTGCCCGCTGGCCAACATCTCATCCAGTTTCTCTGGAGGGAAGAGACACAAAGAACAACATAAACAAAATATGCTTAACCTCATTTAATCACAACATGACAACAACAAACAATAACACAACACCACAGCAAAAGCAGAGCTCCAGTTAACAGGGTCGTAGCCATGATGTCAGAAAACAAAGAGGAGGAGGTTTGACGTGTGCCAGTGTCCTCAGCAACACCGACATCAGGCCGACTTCATGCAAGTCACAACAACTGTCACTTTAGGTTGACGACACGACACTGTCACACACTGCGGCACTAAAACCACAAACATGAAATCAGGATCATGTGACTCACCGTAGCGTCTCCTTCTGGCTGCAGAGAGAGCAAAGGTCAACAACACACTCTCCTACAGTCTGACTTATCTCTGTGTGTGTTTGTGTGTGTGTGTGTGTGTGTGTGTGTTTGTTTGTTTTACCGATGTCCTCCAGGTCAGCAGTCATGGACTTGGATCGGAGCGTTAGCGAAGTGCTGGGGGCTCGTTTTGGAGGGGGCGGGGCTAAAGGATAAGAATCAATCAAATTACAGTCGACAGTAGATTAAAGAAAAGAAAATAACTGTGTTTTTGTAAAATTCATCACATCATAGAATCAATACAAAAAATACAGCAGCTTTCTCTGATACAAGATATGACGAATTTACCATTGTGAGACTAATCTTATACATTTTTTCTATATATTTTAATATTATATATATTTTTATTAAATATATTTGCTCCAGTGAAATGTTTAATTCTTATCAGTATGGAAGCGGATTTGTGCCACAGTAATTGTGTTTCTTTAAAAACAAAATATGTCTGCAGCCCAAATAACCTTCTGTGTTAATGTAACTGAATTTTTATGCAGATTTTATACATAAAATTAATTCACATCAAGACAAGTTGATTAAATAATATTGGCGACTGAAGTGAACAAGTTAGGTTAAAAAAATCCAAGATGGCGCTGGGACCTTTCTTCCTGATGAGGTTGGATTCTGATTTCCTGGAAACAGACACGACTTTCATCAGCAGGCGACTTCCTCCCTGTCGGATCAGAGAGACGACCTGCCGGTGACCCACCTTCACCACGTCCGTACTGTTCACCTGCGCACGCACACACAGACACACACACGCACACACGCACAGACACACACACACACACGGTCAGTTTTTGCCGAGCAGGGATCTCACAAGGCCTCAGGTGAGAGGTCAGGCGTTACCTCTATGAGAAAGTCTCCAGTCCGTAGCCCTGCCCTCCAGGCCACGCCCCCCTGGTCGACTGACTCCAGGTACTGAAGAGCAGGAAACGCCGGCGTCGGGGCGAACTCCTCGATGGGCGTCTCAGCTTGAGAGAGAGCGAGAGCACCATGTTTTTTAGTTATGTTGGACTTCTGTCTCTATGTTAGTGATCAATAACAACATCAATAATCAACATCAATCAATCAGCTTTATTTGAGAACCACTGTTTATCTTTGAGTGGAGTTTTTAATGTAAATAAATCTCTTTCAATTTCTTCAACACTTTATTTCTCATCTATGAGTTTAATTGTATTTATGTTGTGTGAAATAAACTAAAATAAACCAAACACTGTTTCCTTTTCTATGTTCCATATCTGTTTGATGTATTGATGGAGTCCAGATGATAGACGTGTTCTGAGAGCTGCTGATGTGAATCACACTCAGAGGTTATTATGAAAGCACACAGCAGGAGTTCTTCTTCACTGTGTTTTAAATATCTGTCCCAACACCTCCGAACACCCACTCCTCCTCCGATGTGTTCATCCCTCTGTTTCTACCTTTAGCTCCTCTGAGGACGAAGCCGAATCCCTCGCTCTCCCTCTTCTGCAGCACGGCCGCCTTCTCCTCGATCACGTAGTCACTGATGCAGATGAACACATGAAACACAACTGTGAGATCTCAGCGGTTTGATTCGAATCCGTTTTACATATTTGCTCAAATCTGTCGTGGATGTAAATTCGCAGCTAAGACGACGTCCGGCAGTTTGCGTTTTGTTTTAAATCTGTATTTGAATTATAACTCAGTTATAACCTCAGTATAATTTCAACGTTTAATTTGGGAAAACAAACTAAAATAACATTGAGTAATTTAACTTAATTACATGTATGTGGACTAGTAACAAAGTTTCACCTGTAGGAGGTGTAGTTGTCGTAGGATCCGACAGTGTAATGTCTGAACAGTCTCTTGGTGCGATCCTCCCTCGTCTCTGAAAAATACAGGAGACATTAAACACATCTTTCTCACATCACAGTGTGTTTGTATTTCATATTGTGTATTTGTGATATTTACCCAGTCTAGGGTCGTATTGTCTCATCTGAACTTCTTCAACACAGTCAGCAGGAAACCAACCAGTTCTTCCTTTAACACTGCCTTCCCAGTACCCCCCCTCACCTATAGACAGAACTGTTCATCCACAACACACACACACAATCATTATTACAGCTGTACACACACAAAACACTCAATATATACACAACGACAGGTCTCTGACCTTTCACCCTCTCTCCTCGGTGCAGTTGGATCTCGCCAGGCCCCTGGGGGACGTGGGACCGGGTGGCGATGAAGGTGCGTCCCGGTACGGCGCTGTACAGCCTCCTCTTCCTCATCTGGGGGGTCGGGGGAGGGGAAGGCGGGGGACTGGCCTCCACATGACCTCCGGCGCTCGGGCTGCAGACAGACAGACGACTGGACGTCAGAAAGAAGACGATAAACAAAAAACAACTCCAGCAAACAAATAAACAAACAAAGAAACTAAACTCATGAGCTGTAACGTGTTGAAGCTTTTATCGAGGATGAGGTATGTGTGGGTGTATCGATGGACATCGTACCTGAGGCGCCGTGTGTGACGTCGTAGTGAGTGTGTGTGCGTGTCGTGGTGAGTCTCCAGGCTTTGGAGGGAGGGGCCAGGTGAGGAGGCGGGGCTTTCAAGGGCATTGTCACTGGCTGAGCGAATCAGAGAACGTGGAGATGAGAGACCGTTTCCCGCTAACGTCCTGCTCCCGCCGCGGCGGCGTTTGGTGTAGGAGGGAGTTTCTCTGAAGGGTACTGCTTGGGCACATATACATAAGCACACACACACACACACACACACACACACACACACACACACACACACACACACACACACACGAACACACACACAGACACACAGAGTTAACCAACTACTGTTATTTGTGATCTTAGAAACATTCACACATGAACTTTCAGCAAACTCACCAACATCAGAGGTTTTGTGGATTTTAATGATTTCTGCCAAATCAAAGTTCCCAGCAATGATCGCCACCTACACACACACACACACACACACACACACACACACACACACACACACACACACACACACACACACACACACACACACACACACACACACAGACACACACACACACACACACACACACACACACAGACACACACAGAATGTTTGTACCATAACAACAGCTGCAGCAGATAATTCAGATTGATTCCTGGTTGTAGTTCTTATATTTGACCTGAAAGGCCGTCTGGTTGTTGTAGTTCTTGATGTCCTTGTTCGCTCCTCTGAACAACAGCACTCGGGCACAACTGTCCTGAAAAACCAACAACCCATTAATTACTAAAGGAAATTAAACAACGTGAACAAAACATGTGACACAGAAAACGTTAATACAGTGTTATTGTGTGTGTGTACTGTATTTAATGTGTGTTACCTGGTTGTAGAGCGCACAGAGATGCAGTGCTGTGTTTCCTGATGCATTCTGGGAACTCATGTCAGCCCCATAGAACAGCAGGTGCTCCAAGTGTTGCACGTTACCATAGCGACATGCCTGAACTCACATACACACACAGAAAATCATAATTGTACGAGCAACTTATTATCAGCGCAAGTATAATTGAACTGATTGTATATGTGTTCGGTGTGTGTGTGTGTGTGTGTGTGTCACCTGGTGGATTTCCTGCCACCCGTTCTCATCAGTCATCCCTGTAACCATGACAACAGGAAATCGTTCAGTGATGAAGTGTGTTTGTTTCACAAACGACACAATATAAATAATCTTATACAAAATAAGTTGTACAGTGTTGATGCGAGGGGCAGCAGTGATGTCAACACACACACACACACACACACAGGATTGATTACTGAGCCTCCTCACCGATGGTGGCGTGGTCCTGCAGTAGCAGCTCGCAGCAGTAGGGGGCGCCCCCCACCATGGCAGAGTGGTAGAGGGGAGTGAGACCTCTGCTGTCCTTGTAGTCCGGAGACGCACCGAGGTCGAGCAGCGTCTGGGGACCACGAGAAGATTTCAATTACGTGTCAGAAGACGTTTGTGATGAAGTTAATAGAAGCCATAGTGTCTTGATCGCCACCTGGTGGATGGCTGTAGTATAGGCCATAAACCCTCCATGTAAGCAGATGGGACCAGACCAAGTAAGAACATCTAAGCACAGATTGAATGAGTTGGTTTCCTCACAGTGAGAGCGGCGCTGTTCCTGCAGAGGACGGCTCGGTGCAGAGCGGTGATACCGTCCCTGGTCCTGAAGTCCAGGTGAGCTCCACCGCTGCGAAGGGCTTTGATCAGCTCACAGCTGTCCTCCAGCTGCACGGCCAGCGTCAGGGGACACTCTGAGACACAGGAAGACATTCACTCTCTCTTCTCGTAACCTCACTGGTCAATTCTGACCAGAAAACCGTTGTTTTATCTCCACCAACCAGGGAAACTTCAGTTTACGTTTGTTTCTTACCAGATTAATTTGAAGTCACTTTGAACTTTAACCACTGAAATCTAACCAGTTCATATTTGAGTCCAAATGACAACTGATCAAAATGAGGATTTGTATCGTCAAAAAGAGGATTTGTGGGGCCACAGTGACTTTGACCTTTGACCTCAAAATTCTAACCAGGTCGCCCTCAAGTTCACCGTTAATGTTTGATCAGAGATTTGTTATTTAACACGATGCTATCAGCTGTGTGCTTGTTGGTCGTACCCCCCGTGTCGGCGTCGTGGAAGTTGGGGTCCAGGCCTTTTTCCAGCCATTTGGAAAGTTTCTCCACGTTCTTCTGAGCAACATGTTCCATGAAACGCTTCAGATTGGCCTGAAACACACGTTTGTTAAAGCATTAACTGTCAGAGCAGTGTGGAGTGAGTTTATGTGATCATGTTATAAACTGTGTTACTCAAACATTGTTGTACATAAAGTGATTAATCTGAAAGTGTGACTGTGTGTGTGACTGTGTGTGTGTGTACCTTGGTGTGTAACTTGGCCAGTTGTTTATCGTCCACGTAGGTCTGAGTGTAAATTCTCCTCTTATAACGAAACTGAAGAGAAAAGGAAAAACCAAGGGGACTCCGGTTACTGGAAGTCGTACGTGTTAAACACAATCGTTAAACACTGACCTTCGCTTGCAGAGGACAATACTGATGTTATCGTTGCCATGGAAACATATCATCGAAAAGACATCCTATGTATGGACTTACCTCCAGGTAGGGGATGGGGGTGATGGGGGGCAGAGGGTACTCCTTCAGCACCCGCTCCTCGTCCAGAAACTTTCCGGCTCGGCCGTTGAACGCCGGCTGGAAGAGACCATAGTTCAAAACATCCGACAGAGACTGAGTCAAGGTCACCAGTACCCTCTGCTTACTGGTCCAAACTGGTAACTCTGGGTCCAACCGCAAACACTTCTAAGGGAGCCAGAGACAGAGACACAGACAGACGGACAGAGAAAGAGACAGACACACACAGACAGACAGACGGGTTTGTCCTGCTGATTCATTTATTTAATGCTTCTACTCCAGGTCTCTTTATATATATAGAGATATTCATATTCACATTCATGTATAAACTGTGGGTGTGTGTTACCGTCTGCTGCAGGTCCGGGATGCCAATGCGGACGACAATGCTGTTTCCAGGGGACGGGTCATCCGCGTCGTCGTCCCTGGCAACAGCAGAGCCTGTCGGGTTGCCGTTAGTAACCGCCTGTTGCCGCGGGCGATCATGTTTGGTGTCAGCAGCCGGACTCAGAGGCATGTGGCTGAAACACAGAAGAGCAGAGTTAAAGACAACTAAAGCTGCAACTAAGTAACTAAGTGCTTTTTACAGTACTTTACTCAAGTACTTAAAGGGCACATATTATGAAAATTCCACTTTTGTAGTGCTTCTACACATTCATTTGGGTATCTGGCATGTCTACCGTCCCAAAAACTCTGGAAAAAAACAACTCCCGCGATTTGTTGTGGTTCCTCTATGTCAGAAACGATACGCTAGAGTGCGTCGAATGGGATTACGAGCGAAAAATACGTCATAGTCACACCACGCCCATGTAGGGAGTCTCGCTACATGGCCTTGGACCACCCCCCACCATCATCTCGCCGGGCTCCACCGGCCCGGCTCCCCGGCTCCCGTTAGCTCGCTGCTCCTACCCATCAGACATCTAAGTGGCCACATAAACATGCCGATCGTTGAGGCGGAGACCCCCGGGACACCTCTAAACGTTGACTCAACAGTGTGGAAGGATGCTGCTGCTGCGCCAGCTCCAGCTCCAGCTCCCACTGCGGGGCTGCGCTGGGGAGCTGGGGCTCTCGCAGCCAGGCTTCGGCCCACCTGACTCTGGTTCAAAACGATATGGTTGCAAGATTGTATCTTCGTCTCCAGTAGCCATATTTATACAGAGGTAATGGATAGCTAAAAATCTGGGCGCTTGTATCTCGTGAAGGAGGGAGGAGGGGAGAGGGTGAGAGGGGGGGCAGGGCACTCAAAACAGGTCAATCTGAGGAGGGCTGTTTTAGACAGGGTAAAAAGGGTGCTGTTTTAAATTATCCTTGTGGTATTTTGACCAAAATATGTTACAGACATTTCATTAAGACCCCAAGGAACCATATCAACTGCGGTTAAAATCGGCATACGATGGGTCCTTTATATACAAATCTGAGGCCAAGTTATTTACTTTAACTTTTATTTAATGTATTTAGAGTATATAAACTTTTAATAAATTTAGAAATCCAGATTTTTGAATCCAAACTATGATTTGCTTAAAGATTTTAGGTTTAACAGTGAATAAAAACACAAGCAACAATTTTATTGGTTGATTAATCATCAGTTGATTTACAAAAACTAAAAACTCACTTCAGTCATTGTTTGGGTTCATTAATGTAAAAATGCTTTGGTGTCACCTTTACATTTTGTGTCTATTAAGATTCAGTGTGAAAGAATCATCACCTTTTAAAGTGAGTTAGAGATTAAAAACTTTGAACTAAACTGTTTTTCATCTCAGGTTCTTCTCATTAATTTGCCTCGACGCTCTCGGCTGAAACGTCTCAAACTAGGGCTACGTTGTAGAACTAAGGGGGCCGGGCACACGCGCGGTTCCAAGTCTGTTGCGGTCGGGGAAGACAAAGCGTTCAATGAGCAAGCGCTGGTCTCCACATTGCATGCGTTTTTTTGCACTACGGCAAGGATTAACGCTTCACTTCCTGTAGCCAGCAGGTGGCGCTGTGATTTTAAGTCATGGTGTCTTCTTAGATGTCATCAGGTCGTGACTCATGTCTTACATGCCTAGTTTGGACTTGATTGAACCAAATATGCCTGAGCTACAGAAGCTTGTGTTACGATGGCGTGTAATCAAACTTTGATTTGATTACCAAGCCACGGTCACATGGAATGACAAAATGTTAAAATTCCAATAACTTTATATCTCCATCTTGTTTTGAAGACACTCATCTAAATTTTAAGTTGATCTGATGAAAGCCCTACGACAAGTATGTCAAAGTAAATATGCGGAATATGGCCAAAATGGCCACCAAATCCAAAATGGCGGGCTTCCTGTTTACTCTAGCATATCTATTCAAGAGACTTATTTTTTTGTCATGAGAAGACACATGTCCCTGTCAATTTTTGTAAAAGTAGGCCAATCGTAGTGCCGGGGCTGCCCTTTAGGGGGCGCTAGTCAGTTATTTTGTCACGCCCATTACTTAAACCCATCTGACAGCTTTCAGGGGGGGCCTATTGACACACACATGTAGTTTGAGGGAGATGGGCCCATGAACACTGAAGTTACAGCGATTTCGTGTGTCACGGCGAGTTGATGAACTTTGATGCAACGCCATTAATATGGCGTTTGACGAAAAGTCACAGTAATCTTATATCTTCATTATCAATGTCTTGAGACCCATTTGACACAGTTTGACATGGTTGCGCAAAGTGGATGAGGAGGAATACTTCCAAGTGTGATACGTACCAAAAACAAGACATTTTCTGCTGCCACCAAGGGGCGCTGTGATTTTAAGTCACGATTTCTATGTCCATGTTTTTGGGTCGCGACTCTTGTCTTATGTGTCAAGTTTGGACTCGATTGGATCAAATATGTCCGAGATACAGACGTCCGTGTTTTGATGGCGTTTAATCAAACTTTGACGCAACGCCACGGTCACACGCTCTGACAAAAAGTGGATTTTTTTGATAACTTTAGATCTCCATATTGTTGTGATGACACTCGTCTAAATTTTAAGTTGATCCGATGAAAGCCCTACAACAAGTACATCAAAGTAAAAACGTGGAATATGGCCAAAATGGTGAATGCTAAATGAGGGGCCTATCCGTAGGTGGCGCTGTTGAGCTATTTTGCCACGCCTATTTCCAAATACTCCAGAATACGTAAATTTTCACACATTTCTACCTTACTGCAAAGTTTAAAACATTTTTGAGCATGGGAAAGCCCTCAAAAAGTCCATTCACTACGCTCAGAATAATCCTTACAAATTCAATAGGGCCTCCCACCGGAGGTGCTCGGGCCCTAAAAGGACATTAGCAGCTGGATGAGTCATACTCCCACGTTGTCCCCCCCCCCCCCGACCAAAACACACCACGTTAACATGTTTACGTGATAAATGACAGAGGACATGCTGACTCTGTTTTGACCTGCACCTTCTCTAATAATGGCCTCAGGATGTTATGTAACGTCCTGTTTTTCACCCTGAACATAAGACACACACACTCACACACACACACAAATAACACTGTTTCTGAAAACAGTTGAAGCATAGAGAAGGATTCTTCTTCACCAACGTTTTCCATGAACATAAAATAAATGCTGATATTAATAAATATCCGGTGATAATTAAGTTGTATCTTGTGTGTCACGTCCTTCAGAGGCTTCATTTAAAGAACGATTACGTCACAACGGTTTGACTCAAGCTTCCAATGGGACGCCCCCCCCCCCCCAGCTATGTCCATCTTTAGCTGTAACCAGCAGGCAATTAGATTAGCTTAGCAAAGCATAGCATACAGTATGTGTAGTTTAATTAAATTGAAATCGGCAAATGCATTATATCTTTGTCAGATTTCCTCTGATCTGTCACTTTCTGATGCGAGTGCTTCACTATATTTTGGACGACCTCCACCTCCTTCACTTCGCGTCCTGATGAATTATAGTCATAAACATGTCGACCCGCCCTTCCCAGTGGAATCATAATCAGAACGCCCCCAATCGTCGTTGGTGCCAATTAGCAGTTTGAATTCTCATTCATGCCAATAAAGCCGCAGAAGTCAGAACTTAACGGCAGCTTCTATCACAGCCGAGGACGAAAGAGAGACAGACAGTGAGAGGAGGATGAGTTGTGAGTTGTCATAGAAACTGGAATAGCAGGGAATCCTGTGCTAACCTCACTTTGTCACTGTGTGTGTGTGTGTGTGTGTGTGTGTTAAAAAAAGCCCCCTGATCTACATCCTCACTGTTTCTATGGCAACGCGGTCGAACAATTTTTTGCAGCTCAAGTATAAAACGACCGACCTACCTGCTCGCTCTCTCTCTCTCTCTCTCTCTCTCTCTCTCTCTCTCTCTCTCTCTCTCTCTCTCTCTCTCTCTCTCTCTCTCTCTCTCTCTCTCTCTCTCTCTCTCTCTCTCTCTCTCTCTCTCTCTCTCTCTCTCTCTCAGCACCACCCTCAGGTGCTGCTGCGTCTCGGACCACTTCCTGATGAGGTGGATGTGAGTGTCTTGGATGTTTCGGAGACATTTGGTCTCTGGAGCTGCAACCACTCGACGAACCAGCAGGATCCAAAGTACCATGCTACTGCTTATTAGTGGCACGTTTTTACCTGTTAGACATGAATCACTGTTTTATCAGTGCAAATTATTTTAAACACTTATTGCATTTTCTACATTGTTGACTCCTGAAAATATAAAGGAATTATGTTGATAAGCAAATAATCCTCCTAAAGTTAATTCCCCAGCAAAAATCTTCGGTCTAGAATCGTAAAATTCATTCCAATTCCATTCCATCGCTGCAGCTCCTCTTTTCAGCCTCTGTCTAAAACACTTGGTTTTAGCTCCTGTCTCTTTAAGACCGACCCCCCCCCGCTCATGTTCTGAAACCCAATCGAGGATGAATTCGTCGCTGCAGCTCGTTTGTTACGTGTTGGTCAGAATCTTATTGTCCAACAGAGACGAAGGTCACATCATGGAGCTGCACTGATTCTCTGGTTATTAGACTCTGTCCACTTCCTGCCTCTGTTTCCTCTGCAAACAGCCTGAGCTGCTGGGTTTGATTTCCAACCTTCTGCACTTTAGATCCACCAATCAGAGGCTCTGAATCAACTTCCTTCAAACTCTGAAACAGAAGCTTTCCTGCTCTGAGGGGGCAGAGGGAACGTCCAGGAACACTGAACTCCAACTTCTCACCGAGGGCCTGGATGAATCTGACGAGCCGGTTCATCCCTCACTGCCTGTTGAACATCAGAAATGTTCTTTTTCATCAGGTCTCATTCAATCTTCACTTTCTCTGCCGGTAACAAAGGAAACCACAGAAACTGAAGAGTTGAATGTGCCCTTCCATCAGTGCTGGGAATAAAAACTCACTAACTCCGAGCTTTTCACAGTTGTCTGATGGATTAACCTTCAAACTGAATGTAGAGATAAAACGACGAGCCAACTCTCTGACAGCTGTTCAAATATACATCTGTGACAAGCTGAGCTTGATTACACAACACGTCTCATCAGAGTTTTTGGGATGGTTTCATTTTGCAGAGTTTCTCACTTCAAACAAAGAATGTACGTTTATATTCTCCTAATTTGCAGCAGCACGTAAACTACTTTGGGTTCTCAACCAGAAAATCGTATTCTCTCAATAATAAAAGCTGCTGATTCAGAGTCGGAGCGTTTCTACAGAATCAGTTCTTCTTCTTGTTCTTTGCTCGGCCCTGACCTGGGTCTTCCCTTCAATCATCACTACAACATATTCAATATCTGCTTCTTTGAATCAAAGCAAGTTTAAACCCTAAACTGTAAAGATGGACGACATCACAGCTGCAAAAAGTCAAAACCATCTGGATCGACCCGGTGGCTGGCTGCGGTATAGGTCTTAAACCCCGCCTCCTCTATGTAAGCAGATGGGATACATTAAATAAATGGTTGTCACAGATGTTTTCTGTGATTTCAGGTCGTTCTTATCCAAGTGATGTTTGTTAGTGTTCGTGTTTCGGATCAGTTGGTTTTGATTGATGCTCGTGCTACGTAGCCTGAGAGGCGACACCATGGGTCTAATTTACCGAAGTTTGACGACGACTCATCACCAACAAGTGTCTTTAGATTAAATGTGCATTCGACCCATGATGTTAGTTAAATACACAGAGTTGAAGTCTCACTCCGATATGTAAAACACAACCAATTAATACAAATGAGACGTTTCTTTTGAAGAAGCTCTACTGTCGGCTGTTTCTGGGCCTATTCTCCCCCCCACCAACTCTTTACCACTTCCTTTCTCTGGATCCACTCGATTCTCTTCCTCCAGTTCAGATCACTTTCACACCTCAGCAAGCACAACATTTGTGCTGGCAGCATCATGTAAAGCGCCTGTGGTCCTCTCTCTGCGCGCTGGTGTGAATGTGAATGGGTCCCTCAGGTGGGAGCCAGAGCGGCGCACTGATTGTTTTCTTCCTCCTCTCTTCTCTGCAGAGCTCCGTTATGTAACGTCTCTTCTCATTTCCTCCAGGACCCATCTGAGCCAGGATGTTCAGCGCCGGTGTGAGTTTCGTCTTACGATGGTTGTCGTGCACAAAGATGGAATTCTTGTTCGATTTGAGCAGCAGGAGGTTTGATCCTGAAATAACTCGAGGTCACAGATTTGATCACTTCCCGTTTTTGTCCTGAGCCGAGCCGCTGTCCTCCCACACAGCCGAAACCACACTGCAGCTACGCTAGTCTACAAATTCAACTCAAGCTTAACACACTTCGCTCGTGAGGGATGCTTTAAATCATATTATTGATCCAATTTTGCTTGGTAAAAACTCAAATATCTAATTAAAGCTCATTAAAGACCGTTTGAATAACAAGTGAATCACATCAAGGCCAGAAAATTAGGTGTTGCCAAGGTTACAATGCAAGATGAGCGTAAAGAATGACATCTTTCGTTACATCTGCAAATTCAAATTCTGTGAAAGTGACAGAGACTTCTTCACAAAGAGGAAGAGACGGAAGAAAGAAGTGTGATGGTAGAAAGAATAGGCTGTATATAAAGAGGATCAGTGACTGTATATAAGTCAGCTTCTTGGAAAGTCTTCACAAGGTTTAAATAACAACAAAGACCTAAAGGAACCAGAAGAACCTGGTTCTGCATCAGACCACAAACATGAAGATGGATGAACGTGTCTGTTACTGTATAACTATATATATATGTATATCACTAGATATTCTGAACCTACTGCTGAGTATAAACAATGTAATGAAATCTGCAAACATATTTAACTGGTCTAACCTCATTACTGAGGAAGCACAGTCACGTTCTGTAACTGAGGAAGAAACTCTGCCACCGATTCGTCAGGTCAAAGATTTCAAACGTGTCAGCACGGTTCTGTTTCCTCTTCTTCGCCTGTTTCCAGCGGTGTGATTGTTAGTTTCTCAGGAGCGACACCTATTGTTAAGGAGAAGACTGCAAGTCACTGCGCCTCAAGTGCGAGTCTGAGAGGAAGCGGCGTCGACGCACGAGGACGATTCATCAAGCTCAACCACAGCTTTTAAAACTGTAAAAACTACAAACTATATTGAAGTATTTCCTACACAACAAACTGCTTTAACCCAGTGATGTGTCTAATTAAACATTTTTAATATCATTGAGTTTATAAAGTGTCGTCTACAGGGAACACGACAGAGAGTTGTGGGTTTGCACCTCACGTCATGTTAATAAATCTATGTCGACTTTTAATCACTGAGCTGTAACATCGCTGCTTCATTTAATCTCCAACACGGTTTCAAACAAACTGAGATTCATTACTTCTTCTTCAAAGATCATAACTGAAGAGTTGATTAAGCTCAAATGTTTTTGCTGCGTTTGTTATGAACGTTCTGAGGCCTGTTAGGAAAATAAATCTTTAATTTCTCTTCCTCCTCAAACTAATAAAACTTCTGAGATGTAGAAACTTCGCCTAAATCGCTGCAACTTTGTCCTGAAAACACGGTTTTAAAAAAGGGGTTGATTAGGTTTATATGATCTATAATTAAAAATATATTACCTATAATTCAATAAATATAGTTTCACTTATGTAGGATTCTCATATCTGGTACTGAGGCCTTCAAGGACAAAATCACACACACACACACACACACACGCACATCTACAACCATTCAAAAGTTTGTACTCTCAGGTCGGCCGTCGCTGCTGAATCGATTCCTGTGAGAAGCTCTGGTGGTGAATCATGTTCCCCTGAAGCAGAACCACAGCACTTACCTGTCGTCAGCAGTCCCATCAAACTTTTCCAACGGCCGTTACTGATTTCCACTGGTCTCGTCTGCTCTGTCGTGGTTTGGTTCCTGGTTCTGGTTTTGGATTTGCTGCTGGTTTCTGGATCTTGCGTCTCTGGTTGGGTTTTGATTGGTTGGAGCAGGTCCTGGTTGTAATCCTGGTGGATGTGCTGGTTACAGTAGAAGCAGGAGGAGACGTTGTGGTTTCTGTTGCAGAACCTGGAGCAGAACTTGGTAAAGTGGGTTTTGTGGAGTTTCCGTCCTGCAGCAGCGTGAGAGGTCTCAGAGCTTCAGATTGTATTCTGGGAGCTGCTCCGCCCATCCTGTGGAGAAGGAGGAAAAAGGGAGGATGAGGAAGATAGGGAGGAGGCGGGTGGGGGGGTTAGGGAGAGGGAGGCCAGGATATCAGGGGGGGGGGAGGGAGAGAGGAATTATTTTTAAAAAACATGTCAGAAGAGAAGAAGATTTTTTTAGCTGTGTGGAGAGTTTGAGTTGAATCTGGGTCAGACACAGTTTGTGTTGAGGCCGTTTCAGGTTCACTTCTGTTACACAATGTGAAACGATTGGTTTTCATGGCAACTGAACGAGCAGCAAACCAACGCTAAGCTGCTCGTATTATATAAAGTTTTAAATATTGATTCTCAGACGAGTTTCGGATGTGGAAGACATTTATCAACGTGGAGTAATGCAGACGCTGGTTTCTACTCACAGATTTATCAATTTACTCTAGTGCTTGAAAACATGTGAATATTAGACCCAGAGGTCAACACGTTTCATCACAGACCATAAAATCATTATTTTAGTCTACGTGTCACATTAGATGGTGAACATCAGAAGTTCAGTCTGTCTCCTGTGTAAAATCCACGTGATCGTCAGCATCAGGACTTTGAGTGAGAACCTGAGAAGAAGAAAGAGACTCAGACTCAGAGGAAACTGTTATTATCGTCTTGTCTGTTGATTCTCAACAAACAGATTAGTTCAAGATTTTACATCCAGAAGGAGAAAAGCTCCAGAGAGCAGTAGTTCTCCAAGCTGCTTAATCTAGATTTGTTTTGTTCGACATGGAACAAGGAACTCTGTTGTGCACTTGACACCGTTGAGCAGCGATGCTCTAACCTGGACTCGACAGATAGTGTGAAGCAGCTTCCTCCATTTTGTGATCAGCAGCTATTGAAAGCAGACTTGTGGTCTGAACATGAAACACTGATTCCACCTGATCATCTACACGATCAGGTGGAATCAGTCCACACGGTTTTACAGATGTGAGGAGTCGGCAGCAGCCGAGCTCGATCAAAACGTTCAGCGACTTGAATCTAAGGAGGAAAAACCTGAGAGCAGGATTATCTGCCAGCTCCAGAGATTTGGATGTTCTGATGCTGCAGATTTAATGTGAGGCTGTTTGATGGATGGTGCTGACGCTGCTAAAAAGAGCAGCAGACTGGTGACTGTTGAGCTTATAGTTTCCACAAAGTGTAATGAAACAGATTCTGTTGTAGTGCTTTGGATCAATAAATGAGATTAAATCCTGTATTGACACAGTTGGTGTGTTGAGTGAAGCTGTGCCTGTTCAAACTCAGTCCAATGTCCTGCATCTGTCAGCGGTTTATTCCAAACATTAATATGCATCGAATGTAAATTGGATTCTTTACATCTTCTATTCAGTTTCTCGAACAAGGGGAGTTAAAGTGTCTCAGGTGAAACTGAGGCAGTCGGTGCAGGAATCAGCAGTGATGAGGACATTTTATCAGACAGACGTGATGAAGACGGAGTCCAATGACCTCCATTCCTTCTCTCACTGGAGACCTGAGAGGAGAAGGTGGCAGATACAAGCCTAGTCAGTTTCCTCTGGAGGAGTCTGGGCTCAGCCTCAGAGATAAGGTGAGGAGCTCAGACATTCGCAGGGAGCCGTGCTTAGTGCTGCTCCTTCCGATGAGGTGGTTGAGATGAGGATCGTCATGATGCACTGAGTGGACGCTCTGGTGTCCAACAGCAACATGCTATGTATCCTACTGCCTGTCAATAGAGTCCCTGTGATTCACATTGAATCTCTGAGCTGGAACCTCCACCTAGGGTCACCACATCCTGACGACTTGTCCACACCTGGTTCATCTCAGAGCTTCAGACTCTTCACTTCAGTCTGAACCTGAACATCAGGTGTGAACTGTTCCTCAGACCAGAGGTGTTCTGGGTCTGGATCAAACACAGAGCAGCATGTTTCCATGGCAACACAGACAACGGGAGGACAATTCAAAAAGACTTCAGGCACTTCCCGTCACTCACACTTCCTGTTTCCAGTCTGGGTTGCCAAGGAAATGGATGTTTGGCAGGAAAAAGCTGAGAAGCACTGATAACGCACACACACACACACACAGACAGACACACACACACACAATTTATTCTGTGTGTTTCTAGTGTTAGACCAATGCAGACTCACTATGGTACCAGTTCAAACTAAAACGACTGGATTTTCCTTTTCCCCATTCGCCGGTGGGTCAAGGTGCAGAGAAGCCACATGTTGTTCTGCATTTAGAGTTCGGAGTGGGCAGCACTGACACGTCATGGTTTCACTGTTTTAAAGCTGAAATTATGAGTTGATTATTTGACTCAAATATCAAACATATACCAGCTCAGGTTAACTCTTGTGTTAATGTATTTATCACCTCCAGGGATCTAAAACCTTTATCCTGCAGCTGCTTTAACACAGGTTCCTCTCAGGAGAAGATTCAGTTCTAAACGTGTTCATATACCTGGTAGAAGTGAGTTTTCAGGCTCTTTACATGACACAGTGAAGTTAAACATCTGTCTACATCTGTATTCATCATGTATCTGCACCTCGTCTCACGTGGACATGAATCAGGGCCGGATTCGACCCTCGGCACATTTCAGCCGTACAGTTTTGGTCAGAAGATGTATTTCATTTTTAGGTGTGAACATGGTTGTGTGTGTATGTGTCTGTGTGTCAGAGAGAGAGAGAGAAAACACACTGTGTATTATCAGATCCTGCCATTGGTTACCATGGCAATGGGCAAGGGAGCTACATTTCCAGGACTCACACACTCACACACACACACACTTCATCTTGTCAACTTTCTCACATTACTGGGAACCAAAAAGCTGCCAAAAAAAACATAGGTGAAATCTGCTCAGTTTTCTTCTCTTCACTTCTGAACAAGAACAAAGATGCTGAAGCGCTTTAAACGCCCCCTAGAGGCTGGAATTTTCATCACAGCCAACAACAATTAAAGGTTCAGAGTTTGGGATTTAGAGACATCTAGTGGTTGGGGAGTAGATTGCAACCAAATGAATACTCTTCACTTCACCCCTCCATTACCTTCAGGTGACAAAAATATGAAAGGAGTTTGATTTGTCCATTCAAGGCTACTGTAGAAACTATAGAGTGTAAAGATGACGGAATCTAGAAGGTGAAAAGCTGAGCAGCGGAATATGAAGCACAAAGATGGACGACACTTCTCCAAAGGGTCAAGATGCTTTAAAGTGGTTAAAATAAATAAATCACACAGGGACATTTAATTAAAAAGAGCCAGGAAACCTCTAATCATGTCTTTCCAGCATCTCAGCTGTGTTCGGGCATTTCTGTTCTGAAACCAATGATCCGACATCCACACCCACATCAGGACATGACGGGTCAGATGTGCAGAGATGAGCAACAAGGACTCAAATGCGCGCAGTTATTCCTTTTTAAAATTTAAATTAAAATCACGCCCACAGATCAGAAAGCATTTTGTGTTTTTGACCTGCAGCTGCCGGACGACACCGATCATCTGAGCATGACGTGTGCAGGGAAATGGCGGATCCAGGTCTTCATGCTAGAAGGATTCTGCATTGACATGGGACATTTTGGTGAAATCGGGCCGACTGCATTTAACCCTCAAACACCTTAAACGCAGCCTAATTAACTTATATTAATTCAGAACTGAACTCCTCGATACTCCTCAAGCTATCTGTTCTCATCATCTAGTGGTCGTCCCAACTGACAGTGAGCGAGAGGCACATCCTGAACAGGTCGTCAGTGCATCGCAGGACCAACATACAAGAATCATGGACATGTTATGTAGTTGGTGTTTGTGAAGCAGCAGCAGCAGGTTGTTGGATCCGCCTCGTTCACAACAGGAGCATGTGGGAACATCCAGGCGAGGGGCGGAGCCTGTAGAGCAGCAGGAGACGGGACATGAAGTATAAACTCTGCTGTGGAAAGATCAGTGTTGTTGTTTACAGCTCATCCACACCGGCGTCGGACCTCATCACCAGAAGATCTGGAATCTCCTTGTGTTTCCAAGTTGACGTCTTCGTCTTCTACGTGTACAGCTCCTCTTCTTCATCCTGAGATGTTTGTGTTCTTCCTGTTTCACGTCCGTCACATGTTAGAAACCTCATCAACACGTCCACTCGCTCTCTGGGAAGCTTCCACAAATTGTCCCGCTGTTTGCTCACATGGACTCACTCTGACATTTTACACACATTTTACCAGGAGGCTGCAGGAGAAGATCCAGAACATGTCCAGAGACACAGACTCAGACATTTGTCACATACAGAACCTGCAGAACATGTGAGGAACATGTGAGGAACACGTGAAGAACACGTCAGGATGTGAAAACGTGTGAAAGCTCCAATTAGCTGCAGAAACACTTCTGAATTCCCGTTTGCAGAAGCCACCACAGTATTGTCCCTGAACAGGAGAAAGATCACAGCACAAAAAAAACTAACTATCGCTAACTCAGCAGTTTAACCCCTGATCAAGTCACTCAGCTGAGGCTCAATGTGTGCTCGATTTCTCTATTTCTGCGAGGGGGGGGGGGGGGGGGGGGCAGATCACCTCTGTGGATAGACGGTCTGAGATTACAGCCTACACACTCTCTGCTGCTCTTACATAACACACACACCAAGGAGGAAACCGAAACAGGAAATAATACGACGAGAGAAGGAAAGTGAGGAGGACGGAAGGAAGGAGGGAGGGAGGGAAGAGAGGATATGACAAAAGGGGAAAAGAAAGGAGAGGAAAGGGGGAAAAAACAAAAAGATGGGAGGAAGAAAAAGAAAAGAAAGAATGACAGGACATGAAATGAAAGGTAGAGAGGAGAGGTGAGAAAAATGAGTGTAATTAAAGAGGAGAGGAATAGAGAGGAGAGGAAAAGAGGAGAGGAGATCAGATGAGAGGCGAGGAGAGGAGAGGAGAGGAGAGGACCGTGTGGGAAGGAAACACATAGAAGGAAAAAATAATTGAAGGAAGAGAGAGAAAGAGAGACAGGAAAGGGAAAGAGAAAACAAGGACAGGACATGAAAGAGGGAGAGAATAAAATGACAGGAAATAGAAAGAGGAGAGGAGGACATTCATAAAGAAGAGGAGCCAAATGAACAGCAGAGAGGAAATGAAGTAAGGAGAGAAAGATGAAGACAAAACAGACGATGAGAGGAAAGGAAATTACAGATGACAAGATGAAGAAAAAGGTAAAGTATGAAGAAAATTGAGGCACGACTTTTAAAGTTACAGAGCTGCATCACACACACACACACACACACACACACACACACACACACACACACACACACACACACACACACACACACACACACACACACACACACACACACACACACACACACACACACACACACACACACACACACACACACACACACACACACACACAGAGCTGCAGAGAGACTCACCCAGAGAGATCAGCGACTCGTTCTCCATGATGATAAACTGAAAAGAAAAAGGACTGATGGATAAAGACAGAGAGGAAGAGAGGATGGAAGATGGTAAAAAAAGAGGAGGAGGAAGAAGTGGAGGAAGAGGTGTATCGGAGATGAAAAGAGAGAGGGAAGAAGAGGGATAGAGATGGAGAGAGAGAGAGAGGGGGAGGGAGGGAAGGAGAGGCAGAATGAGTGGAAGGCTGGTCGGTTCAGCCCACACACTGATAGCATGACACACACTGTGCATACGTGTGTGTGTGTGTGTGCACGTATAAGTGTGCACGTTGTCTCCCACTCCAATGCGTGGGTTAGAAAACACACCTCTCTCTCTCTCTCTCTCTCACTGACTTACAAGCGAGAGAGGGAGTCCAACACAGAGAGAGGGGGGGGGGGGGTAAGCAGCGTGGGTGTGGAGGAGCGGCCCCGTCACCATGGCAACGACGCAAAAGGGGGAAAAATGATGGGGATTCTGCATCCGAACATCATCACCATCATCATCATCATCATCAACGGCCAATAATGATGAGCGTTACAACATATTTTTAGATTTTGTTGGATTTAAAGACTCTTCTCTTGAGTCACATCCGACCAATCCGAGCACACGTGGCAGCGGTCACATGAGTGTTTTCCACGTGTGACCCCCTCTCACCCGTCCCGTGAGTGGGCGTCGACAGGGGGTTCGAGGAACATTTGTCAGCCTCTCTCTCCAATCACGTGACCACACACGTCACATGACCCGCTTAATATTTCTGTTAAAGTGTCACTGATGATACGTGCGGCCGCGTTCAAAACTGGCGGCGGGAGGTTCTAGCATCATGGTTATGCCCCCCCCCCCATCATATTTAGTGAAAAGCATCGTCTGTTAGTTTGAGGGCTTTCACCGCTGTCACTCAAATCCCTGCTATCGCACTCATATTTTGTCGTTTGCGCTTCAGCTTCAGCTCTTCTCACACAAACGCTGTTTCTGATTCCGAGTACTAGTTTGTTTATTACTTTGAAGACGTTCCCTAAACTGATCTTAAGATGCCACGTTCAAGAAAAACACAAACATACTTCAAGAGGCCACCGTGACCTTGAGCTTTGACCTTTGGCTTCCATAAGAAATCCAGGTTCAAGTGAAGGTTTTATACCAAATGTGAAAGACTTCCCTTGAGCTGTTTTGTAGATAGCGCATTCACAAGGCAAAAAATACGTTATGGGAACTCAGTTGCTGGCACCGATACTATTTTTTTTGTAATAAGACGTTTTTTTAACAGTTTCATTGAGAATAGTTTATGACTTTGGTGAAAACATACGAGTGTTTGTTATTTGCTGCAGATCCAGTGAATATAAATGTGGTTTCCTCTGAGGAACGTTTGGACCTAATGACAAATAAAGACGTTCAGTAATCATCAGGTCCCGAGATAATCATGTTGTGACATTATAATAATTAGTAACATCATTACATCTGTATCACTATTATTATCACCGTCATTACAACAACCCGTGCGACAGTTTTTAAAAACTGTTTAATTGCTCTTGAGCCTTTTTGTTTGTTTTGTGAGGAAACTTAAATCCAGATGTGCAGCCATTAGAGCTGAAGATCCATCTTGAGTGCTGGGCCACACCACCCTCTGCTGGCCTGGAGCAGCATGTACACTTACATTTTATTTATTTGAGGTGAAACGTAAACAAGAAAAGAAATAGAAGTGAATCTTTGAAAACATCAGAACTTGAATGAGTCGAGTTTCTGTTTGTTTAAAGCCTGGGTTTGATTTGAGCTGCACGTCTGCCTTTTGGGATTTGAATTTTAATTTCGTCCAGAAACAGACTTGATGACAGGACTGTCTGGTAACCATGGCAACAGCCTACCCATGGGACACTGAAGCCTGGTTTAACCTGCGAGTCTGTCAGCAGCGTCAGACGGTGAATCCCGACGACTAAAAGATCTAAAAGCATTTTGTGTAATTTGTCTTCATCTGTTGAGGGACTTTATAATTTGTATGGAACACAACGTGGATGTTTAAAACAAGTTTAAAGACAAAATTTGCATCAGCCGACGTTTCAAGCCAACGTCAACATGTTGGAATCTGTGTTTTCCAGTCAGGGAGAACCGGAGCGGTCGAGCAAACAGACACGAGACAGACAAACACGTCGTTGTTCAACACTCAGTTCATTTATTTAGAAAAAGTAAAACATCCTCCTGCTGCTTTAAACCCACAAACTTGTTCTCAGTCCGAGACGATGGGAAACACTTAGAAAATCGCTGAAACGTTTCACAAAAACTAACGACTGTAAAGCTACGACAGCAAAGCAGATATTACAGTGTAGTTGCAGTAATGATCAGTGCTGTATTGATTAATGTTTTCTCATCAGTCTACAAACTGTTTCTGTGTGCGTTTGTTTTAGGTCTCTGTTGGTCCCTTCAGTAACAGATCCACGTACGCTCCGGTCACCAGACTCTCCCGTGACACGCCCAGCTGCTCCATCAGACCCTCAGCCACCTGGACAATAAACCAATGAGCATCAGCACCTTCAGGCGCAGTACTCCACAGTACTCCGCAGTACTAGAGTACTCCACAGTACTCTACACTAGTTCAAATGCACCAAATGACCGTCCTCGTCTGTCCACTTCCTGTCTTTGTACCGAAATATGCTACAATTCACCCAGAGAGCGCTCACAAAGTGATCCTTAATTAATTGGATTGATTGGAGCTAATTGCTCAAAATAATAATTCATACGTGCTTCTGAAAAAAAAGGTCACACTTTATGTACGTATTGGAAAATATAGTGTTATCATAACTAAATACTTATTTGTATTACAGGGGGGAATCTTTTGTCTGTATCTTGTTATCATTCTGCTGCTGAACGCTGCTGTTGAGGAGTCAAAAAACATTGTGTGATAAAGAAGTTGATCCGAGGAACGTCAGTGAAGCTCAGTGACACATTCACGTTTCAAGTTACAGCGCCTTAGAATAGAAAACCCACCTGTTGTCCCTCCTCCACCGTCTGCTGCGGTCGCATCACCACCTGGAACACAAGCACATTATTAAGAGGCTTCACCTTCAGTCTAAACTCAGTTTGCTTCGTCTTTCAGGACGATTCAGTCTCTGTGTTCGGCTTCACTGGGAAATCTCACAACTTCAAACAAATTCAGCCACATCATAGTTTGTTGTTGGGTCACCACGACGATACAACTGTGTACACGCAACGTCTGTATGTGTGTGTGTGTAAGTGTGTACCTCCAGTTCCATGTAGTGTCCCAGTCCCTCCACTGTGTCCAGGTGAACTCTGGTCTGACCAATAAGAAACAGCCGGCGCTCCTTCCGTACCTCACCTTTGACCCCGAGTGCATCTGACAGCACCGTCTACACACACACACAGACACAGCAGTGTTAGTAACCTGGCTTTACAGCCTCATGTTGCCATGGAAACACAGGTTGGAGTTGTACCTGGAGACTCTGCGGGTCGTGCGTGGGACTGATGGAGTAACGAGACAGTTTGGGTCCGTCAGTGTCTGGACGCTCGTAGAAGATCAGCTGACCGGATCCATCCTGACAGACAACAGGTCCGTCAGGTTGGTACAGAGGACACTTATTTATTTAATTGACACACAAACACACACACACACACACGCACCATGAAGTCTCGTAGCTTCAGTCGTCCGCTGCTGCAGTTGTAGAAGGTGTCGTGTTGCCTGATGATCGTGCCGTCTGATTGGCTGAGGCGTACCGCCTTCTCAGCGAACTGCGTCGGGTCGCCCACTTTGGCTTTGATCTCCACGTTGGACGGCATGTCTCTACTGAGCGTGTGCAGCGCTGAGGGACAACAGGACACCAGGACGTCCCCGATCAAATTAACTGAAGTCAGCAGACGTCGGATCCAAGGATTCTATTTTGTTCACAAATGAATTCATTGAAAAGACGGATCTGACCACAACGATCTGTTTCCTCTGAAACACTTTAATGTTCATGTTTAAATTAAAATTAAAGCAAACAGCTGATGAATCAATCTACTAATATTCATAACCCCGAGTTTCTAAATTCATCTTGGGATCAATAAAGTATCTGTCTATACATTTATCATCTATACATCCATCATCTATCTATTTATCTATATATCATCCATCATCCATCATCTATTGACACAAGGAGGATAATAGAATATCTTTCTACAGTGATATACATAAATACACACATGTATATTAGCAACATGTTACCAGTAAACAGTGATATAAAGTTTATATATAGTTAATATAAATATAAACTTCAGTCCCACCTCTCCTCCTGCTTCTTTCTCACTCTGCTAAGATTTTACCGCCACGACACTTCAATTCCGGGTTGTAGCCCCGGCGCTCTATGGCGGCGCTGATCTGAGAACAGCCGGAAACCGAAGAAGATGCTGGGAGGCCCAAGAGGAAACTGACTGCAGACCAGCTGTGACACACGTGGCTCCGCCTCCTCCTGACGCTACTTCCTGTTGATGTTGCGAGGCGATTAGCGACGCTTTACCACCACCTGCTGGTCTGGAAGACTATGGAGGAAATAACCCGGGATGAAAACTCATCTCTGTACAGTTAGTGGAGCTATAAATCATTAGAAGATTTAAGATTATCAATAACTTTATGAAATTCTATTAATATTATCTGAGCTATGAGATTTGTCCTCTGGTTTGGACACAATCTAAATTTCTATTTGACTTAATGTTATTGTTTTCATTTTGATATTTGCTGTCATTGTGTTGTTTCCTTTCTTAGTTTTAAAAAGTGCGACCAAAATAAAACAACTGATGCTGAAATGCTTCTCCCCTGATTGGTTGAATATTACAAACACTGACATCATGTTGTGGCTGAGAGCCTTTCTGTTTATATCATGTTCCTATCTGTGTGTGTGTGTGCGTGTGTGTGTGTGTGTGTGTGTGCGTGTGTGTGTGTGTGTGTGTGCGTGTGTGTGTGTGTGTGTGTGTGTGTGTGTGTGTGTATTGCCTGGCATTACTGGGCAGTGAGATGAGAGAGAGAGAGAGAGAGAGAGAGAGAGAGAGAGAGGGGCAGGGAAACAGATGAGTAAGCGACAGTGAGCAGAGACACCTGATGAAAAGCAGCTCGGAGGAAAACCAGAGACGTGTGTGAGTGTTTTTCTTTATGTTCCAGTAGTGTTTATGTGTGAAGGTTACAGACAGGTTCATGTGAGTGGTATTAAGAGTCCCAGGGGTCTGTTTGTCTTTCCATCTGTTTGTCTGTTTGTCTGTTTGTGTATATGTCTGTCTGTCTGTCTGTCTGTCTGTCTGTCTGTCTGTCTGTCTGTCTGTCTGTCTGTCTGTCTGTCTGTCTGTCTGTCTGTCTGTCTGTCTGTCTGTCTGTCTGTCTGTCTGTCTGTCTGTCTGTCTGTCTGTCTGTCTGTCTGTCTGTCTGTCTGTCTGTCTGTCTGTCTGTCTGTCTGTCTGTCTGTCTGTCTCTCAGCTCGTCTCAGGATGACCGTCACTTACTCCAGTAAAGTCGCCAACGCCTCCTTCTTCAGTTTCCACCGGCTGCTGCTGCGCTGGAGGGGAAGCATCTACAAGCTGCTGTACCGGGAATTCACTATGTTCGTCCTGCTTTACACCGTCCTGAGCGTCGTGTACAGGTCACAAACACACACACACACACACACACACACACACACACGTATGTGCTCGTACATGGGGCACATGGATCTCTGCATCATAAAGTAAATCCACCATCATTCCTTATCCTGATGCTCTACGATAATAATCTGTATAGGATTGTAATTTTTGGATAATTTGGTTTCAATCCAGAATGTGTAACATCAGGCACTGAACTGTGCACCTCCTCTCTGGACGAGGCTCATGTGTGAACACAAAAGATGGAACAAGAGGCTCCGCAGCTTCTGAGACTTTCTCCTTCTGGCCAAAAGTGAAGCCAAAGCATCTGGATCGCCCCCTGGTGGCAGTAAAGGTCATAAACCCCTCCCACCTGGAGCAAACTAAAAAAATCATGTTAAAAACATGGTTTGTGTTTAATTAGTTATTTGATGATACAAAAACAGGCTAATACGTCATGATTGATGACTGAGACTGACTCATATATTTCTGCTGTGTCTGTATTATAAGACCGACTGGTCACTGCGGTGCAACTGGACTGTCCAATCATAAAGGCTTCTTCAAATGCGTCCATTTCTAAATAGCGGTTGGAATGGAAGACGGTTTCAACATTCAACTGTTAACTTGGTGCTTCTGATCATCTGTTGATGATAAGTGAGTTTTGCTGGTTGTGGATTTCCTGTGTCGTCTGTTTTCAGACTCGTCCTCTTTGACGATCAGAAGAGACTGTTTGAGAAAGTTTCCATGTACTGTGACAAGTACGCAGAGCAGATCCCTGTCACCTTCGTCCTGGGTACGTCTCCACATCTAACACCAGGTCTCCTGAAGCCAGTTCTCTCCCTTACTTCCTTATTCACCAAACAGTTCACGAAAGGAAACTCAAATAAAGTTTATCTAAACTGTATCTAAAGATGGACGACATGACGGCTCCCTAAAGTGTTGACTTAAGATCTCAATGGCGCCCCTGGTGGCTGGCTGCAGTAGCCATAGGTCGTTAACGCTGCCTCATTAAAAACTCAACTCCACGATCACTATTGACTCCAAAAGTCCAAGATGGCAGCGCCTGCATCCAGGTTCTTTTAGCCAGAAGTGGAGACGCGTTGACTGTCTTTATTTACAGTCCGTTGTTTGTAGACTAAACCTTTGGTTCATATCAATTTCTCAATTACCTGCTCTGATCCAAAAGGTAAAGGGGACATTAAATCCTCATCTGTGTCTGTGGTCCCTGTCACCAGTGGTTTAGGTGGGTCACTAAACACCTGCAGTACAACCAGACTCCTTTCAGAGAATCAGTGTGACTGAGCAACACTCAAACAGTAAAACTGTGATCCATAGAACACAGGCTCATTAAAAACCTGAGCACAAGTGAGAGTCAGAGCCGGGGGATGCAGAGGAAGAGGAAGAGGCGGATGGAACCTCATTAGCTGCTAATGGAAACAGATCATTAATGATCAGGCTAAAAGCAGGATGAGTGTTTTTGGAGCTGATCACAGAATCACTGAAAACTGCCTCATGTTTCCACAGTCCACAGTCCCCCCCACCCACCTCCAAATCCATAGTTTATACACATTTTGCATCTTTTTGGTCATTTATGATTCCTTGTCTCCTTGTTGAAGGTCGGGACCTCAATATGGTCGTTTAGAGTCTTTATAATCTTTTGTATCTTGGTAAATTGAGTAAATCTTCCTCTGTGCTGTTCGCTGGTTTGTGTTGCAGGTTTTTATGTGACTCTGGTGGTGAATCGATGGTGGAACCAGTTTGTGAATCTGCCGTGGCCCGACAGACTGATGTTCCACATCTCCAGGTTCTTTCACACAACTCTCAACATACATGTTCTCTTTGTGAACTGGTGAAAGAGGAAATAGATCTCAGAGTTTGCAGAATGGTTCCAGTCTTATTGAATTTAGATTTAATTTCTTAAGAATCAAACCAACTAGTGTTGAATCTAATCTGATCTGAAACACATATAAATATTAACGAGGGTTAAGGTGGAAAACAAAGAGCGAGACAAATGTTCAGAAATTGTTGTAAATTATATTTAAAGGATAAAGATTTCATTACAATCAATGACAGGACACTAAACCTGTAAACAATAAACATACAGATACAGTTTGACATGTCTAAGTTAGTAAATTTACTAGGTTATGAGGCTAAGTTAAACTAACTAAATACGACTCAGAGACCAGGAAAGGTCACATGGTTTCCAGAGATTAACTGGACATTCGTTCATATCCCTGTGTTTCCTCCAGCTGTGTTCAGGGTAAAGATGAATATGGCCGCCTCCTGCGCAGGACGTTGGTGCGATACGTCAACTTGACGTCGCTCCTCATCTTCCGTTCCGTCAGCACCGCCGTCTGCAAACGATTCCCGACCATGGACCACGTGGTGGAAGCAGGTAAGCCACTGTTTAGTGTCGCTCTGTCGCTTTGTGTTACTTTAATGTATCTGTAATTGTGTTGTGTGGTAAGTTTACATCTTTCTTTTTTGAGGCACTTATGTTTTGTTTGTTTTTAGTGTAATGTACAGATATAGTAACAGCCGGGGCTCCAGGACGTGGACCCGTTGATCAATTCTTCCATTCTGGTATTTTACAGCTCGAACAGCTTGAGTTCAGTGTTTCCAGTATAAGTTTGTGGGAGCTGATCAAAGTTCAGCTCCTTCCCGGTTGGGTCTCTTCCTTCCTGTAGCCATCTAACAAGGCCCCGTGGATCCACTTGTTATCTGCGGATTAGAGCTGCCGGGGCAACGAGGTGTTGACCCGAGTGTTTTAACGATCGCTCGCTCTACCTGTTTGTCTCGACACCTGCAGGTTTTATGACTCCGGAGGAGAGAAAGGTTTTTGACAACATCCGCTCACCTCACCTGAAGTACTGGATTCCTGTGGTCTGGTTCTCCAACCTGGCGTCTAAAGCTCGACAAGAAGGACGTATCCAGGACAGCATCGACCTGCAGAATATTCTCAATGTGACAGACAGGAGAACAATTTATATTTTACTCTCTATGTCAAAGTATGAGTGTATAGAAGTGAAGTGAAGCGAACACATAAGCTACCCTTTATGTTTCCAGTCAGCCTTAAAGCTTCATGAATCTGGGGGGGGGGGGTGCAGCAGCTGGCGAACACTAACCCTGTCCTCGTTCTGTCTCTGCCTCCAGGAGATGAACCTGTTCAGAACTTGGTGTGCGACTCTTTTCGGCTACGACTGGGTCGGCATCCCACTGGTCTACACACAGGTCTGTCGTCCGTTGGAAACAGATGCAGCTCATCTAATCACATCATCATCA
Source organism: Limanda limanda (assembly GCF_963576545.1). Taxonomy (NCBI): domain Eukaryota; kingdom Metazoa; phylum Chordata; class Actinopteri; order Pleuronectiformes; family Pleuronectidae; genus Limanda; species Limanda limanda. The sequence continues at coordinate 21,910,548 of NC_083636.1, read as the reverse complement.
TTACTGTAACTGGATCCGAGCAGTGGAGATCCCCCACAGATAGAGGGACAGAGAGTGAGGGACACATTGTGGAGATGTCTGGTGTCGTCTCCACTGCAGAGTTTCACAGCCACAGCAACGGAAAAGTTTTAGTTTGAAAACAATGACTTTGAATCTCACATCCACCTGCTGATTGGTTCTTTTCAGTCCCAACCTTCTCTGATTCGTCAGGCTCCGATCACATTGAATGTTTATGTGTCTGGTCAGGTGATGTACGTTTTCAGGTGTGTTAGCATGGACGGGATCAGACAGTGAGGCCTCTGTCTCCGTCTCTTTCTCTTCAGGTCGTCACTCTGGCTGTCTACACCTTTTTCGTCGCTTGTCTAATCGGTCGACAGTTTCTGGACCCTGCCCAGTGTTACCAAGGTCATGACCTCGACCTCTACGTCCCCGTCTTCACCCTGCTGCAGTTCTTCTTCTACTCCGGCTGGCTGAAGGTGAGTTCACTCTGTCGTCTACTAAAGAACAAAGATCCTCATGTTTCTCTATATTCCTTCACATAATGTGGATCACTGCTGAGTCTAGTCCCATGTGAACGCTTGGGCCTGTTTGTTTTCCACAGATTTATTTACCCGTCAGCCACAACATTAGAACCGGCTACAGGCTTTAATGTTATGTATGTTGACAATTGGCTGAATATCACACTCGTCAACACTATATTTTCGATCTAAAATACAGCACTGTTGCTAAGGTTTGTCAAAATTTACCTTTTGCAAATTATACTTGGGATATATTCCTCATAAACTTGTGTGTGTGGAATCCCTGTTACTGATTTGTTTGTGGTCGTTAGGTCGCAGAGCAGCTGATCAACCCATTTGGAGAAGATGACGACGACTTTGAAGTCAACTGGATCATCGACCGGAATCTTCAGGTGGGAAACCGTCACTGCACTGGAAATTAGTTTCCTAACAGAGAATGGTTCGTCCAAAAGAAATGAAACCGCGATCAGTTTTGGTGGAAACAGAAATGACAAGGTGAGATATGGGACGCGGACAAAGATTTTAAGAATAACTATCTCTCACGGCTAAGAGACGTTCAAACCTACTTTACAAGAAGTAGCTTCTTTGCTTTGGTCCCTGCTCCCGGCTCCTTAGAAGCAACACGTACCAGAAACCTCTACTCTGCTGCTTGGTGAAATAATTACATACAGTAGATCATTCGTATTTTGCGACTGTATTTTGAACCAAACATTTCAACACTATCCAAGTCAATCAGCGTAATTGAATTATTATTTTTGTGTCACATTAGCCAAATAAAATAGTGTTCAAATCCAAACACATGTGATATTGATATGTACATGTAAACAAAATACCATAAGTAAATAAATAAATAATCTGTTTCTATCTTTAGTTTGGGAGGCAAACAAAGTCAAGGTCCATTCCTATGACCTCAGAGGAAATGCCTTTGAGGTCATAGGAGTGGACCTGGACTTTAATTGTCTCGTTACAATAGACCTCACCTAGAAGAAGCACAAAGAAGACAAGGACAATTTGCAGAAAGCACATCGCAAAACCAATACAGCTCCGTTCGTGAAGAAAGTAGAAGATAAAACAGATCCTGATACGTTGAACATCAAGGTGGCTACAGAGGGATAAAGAAACGATGTGGAGATGACTGAGGAGACAGCAGTTGATGTGGAGCTGGGCCCCAGAGCGGATCGGCAGCTGCATCCGTTTGTCAGAATGGTAACTGCTGACGTCCTGGACAAGTGTGGCCCACTAATAAGCTGCAGCCAAAAGAAGAGAATCGACCAAATACAGCGTCTGATAAATAAGACGTTGGCAGGACTTCCGGACGGGCTCGTCCCAAACATGGAAAAGCGTAACGAAGTGAGCCAGGCTGTTATCAAGAGGCTTCAGCAGAGATACGGCCTGTGGCTCACGTTCGTGCTGTCTGCACCCCACCGGACCGAAGAAGCTTTTATAGTCGAGTGCTTTCAAACTGAGCTCAAAACGCATCTTGCAAAACGTCCCGGCATCTCCCGCCTGCACTTCCAGACCTACTGCTGCATATACTCAGCTTTCTTTCTAGGGCTACTTGGAATTGCCGTTTTTCTTATTGTATGGAATATTTTGGTGCTGTAAAAGTAACAGTCTCTCTCTCTCTCAATAGCTGCTTACAGACATGCACTGAACACTGTAGTTGTATAACGGAGCTCAGAAGCCCTGGATCATAATGGGTTAATAATATGACGTGATTATCTTCATGACTTCATTTGGTTGAGACACATCACAAAATGACTTCAAAGGCAGGCCATGACATCAAGAGTCATGACATCATAGGCAGTCTGCGTGAGATCATAGACATTTCAGACATTCATGCAAATAATGAAATAAAAATAAATAATTCTGTTTAATAATCTCCACTTCTCATACAATCTGTTTACATGAATACACTAAATTAATATCTGTGGGGTTATATAATGACCCTGTTGGTTTTCCTGATAGAACTTCTCCCCTCACTGCTCCTCAACCTGCTGGACAGCTTGAACAGTCCCTTTAGAAAAAGGAAAGAAATTAGTTTCATTTCTGGTCTGAGCCTCGACCTTTAAATAACCAATACTACATATATGAGAAATCTATCTAGTTTGTAAATTGTTAAAGCTTCAGGTTAAACGAACAGCTACGTGTCCTCCACCAGTGAGATGAACATTGAATCAACAGTAACAGATCAAATCTCTTTTTCTGGGATGTTTGAGTTGAAGTGTTCAAGAACATGTTTGAGCTCCAGATTAATCATGACACGAGGAAGTGGTGCAGCTGGAATTTGACTCTTTTCTGCGGGTGAGTGGCTCTTAAAAGAGCCGTTGTGTGGTGGGTGGAGATCGGGCAAGTTAGGCTCTCTCCCCGCGGATGCGCCGGGCCAGCTGGATGTCCTTGGGCATGATGGTGACCCTCTTGGCGTGGATGGCGCACAGGTTGGTGTCCTCGAACAGGCCGACCAGATAAGCCTCGCTGGCCTCCTGCAGAGCCATGACGGCGGAGCTTTGGAAGCGCAGGTCGGTCTTGAAGTCCTGAGCGATTTCTCTCACCAGGCGCTGGAAGGGCAGCTTGCGGATCAGCAGCTCGGTGGACTTCTGGTAGCGGCGGATCTCCCGCAGTGCCACGGTCCCGGGCCGGTAGCGGTGAGGCTTCTTCACACCGCCGGTGGCCGGGGCGCTCTTACGGGCCGCCTTGGTGGCCAGCTGCTTCCTTGGGGCCTTCCCTCCGGTGGACTTACGGGCAGTCTGCTTGGTTCGAGCCATATTTCTCGTTCGGTGAGGAAAAGAAGAATCAAGTGATCGGTACCCGCAGCTGCTCTTAAACCCTCGGACCGGCTCCGGTGACGCTGCCTTTGAGCTCCGGCCCCTGATTGGAGAGCGGCTCCCTTCCGGAGCTCAGCGCCGCCCAGAGAGCGACCTCCCCCCGGAACTCCACAAGGAGCTCCGCTGCTTTCTGGAGGGAACTCTGTTCAAAACTTGCGCCAAAAGTCGTTCGTCTCGAAGGATCCGCCCCGCACCATGAGCTCTGATTCCGGAAATCACATCAAAGTGTTTGAAAGAGGTCAAAAGAGGCGAAGACCCGCACCCCTCGAGCCGGGCTCCGGTGCCCGGTGGGCCGCGTCCACAGGCTGCGGAGGAAGGCGTCTCCCTGGCGGCTGTGTTCACACACCGTGTCCGTCTTGCTCTGCTCCTCGTCCCGGTCCCGATGTGGATCCCCCGCGGGCCCGTGGAGGCTCCGGACCTCGGGATCAGACTCACGACCACTCACTCTGACACCTTAACACTTAAACACTTTGACATTTTAAAGTCAAAGTTAAATCATTCTGGTCTGAGGAGGAAGTTTCCAGCAGTTTCCCTGCTGAAATACAGAAACAAATATATGTGGAATACATAAATAAATTACCGTAAAGAATACATCAATAAATGAAAAGAGAAATGTATAGATAAATAAATGTGAAAATACATTTTCATAATGATCCATGTTTTACTACAAAATGTTTATTTAATTATTTCTGTAGTGAATGGCCTTGCAGTTACAGCTTTTTGCCAATAGGGGCGCTGCACTGTCCGTGATCTGAATGTAACCTTTAATTTTTATATATTTAGATTTTAAAAGTTTTTTTAAAACTAAATCTGAATTTAGTCTGAACCTAAAGATTCGAAGTCACTGCTGCTTCAAATTTAAACTTTGTATCAACTTCTGTTCCACTCAAATATTGCTCATAGAAGTAAAATCACAATGAAAATACTGTGACATGGAACAAAATAATATTATATTCATATATTTTATCCCCTGCTACCCATCATATATATTACTCATATATCATAATTTTCCTGCAGGATTAATAGTCTCATCGTGACCTGAGCACAAGAGAAATACTATTTTACATTTCTATTGTAGCAACATGTACAGTTACTCCTCTAAAAGTAAAGTGTTTACATTCAGAACAGTGACTCATTACCGTGTGTGTCCTGATCATATAAAGATGAATAATACTCAATTGTGTACATTACACAATATCTGATACTGTAAATGTGTTTTAAATTTGTATATGATTATAAATACATGTTTCAACTTGATGTATTAACAGTGTAAATAGAGTATTAGAAACTTGAAGTACGAAGTGCTGCTCAGTATGTAAGACAGTCCAGGTACTGTAAAGTATTGAGATCAGGTAGAAGTATAAAGTTTTGGGATATAGATGATGTAGAAGTAGGAAGTATTGTGATGGAGATCATGTAGAAGTTTTAGGTATTGTGATATAGATCATGTGTTAGTATTGTATTCAGTGTGACGGTAGGAAGCGGCTCTCTCGGGTCTCGGTGTGTGGCTCTTAAAAGAGCCTTTTGTTGGGTTCGGGTCTGTGTCCGCTCACTTTCTCCGGGACGGAGCCTTCCTCGCCGCCGCCACCGGCTTCTTGGCCGGAGCCTTCTTCGCTGCGGGAGCCTTCTTGGCCGCCGGAGCCTTCTTCACCGGGGTTCTCTTCACCGGCTTCCTTGGGCTCTTGGCGGCCTTCTTCGGGCTCTTGGGCGCCTTCTTGGGCGCCGCCACCGGTTTCTTCGCCTTCTTCGGGGACTTCTTGGCGGCCGCGGTCTTCTTGGCTGCGACGGGCTTCTTGGCCGCGGGAGCTTTCTTCACCGGGCTCTTCTTGGGCTTGGCGGCGGGCTTCTTCGCTTTTTTGGAGGCGGTCTTGTTGAGCTTGAAGGAGCCGGAGGCGCCAGTCCCTCTGGTTTGGAGCAGCACCTCGTTGTCCACCAGCGCTTTGACGGCGACCTTGACGCGGGAGTTGTTCTTCAGTACGTCGTAGCCGCCGGCCAGCAGAGCCTTCTTCAGGGCGGCCAGCGACATGCCGTTCCGCTCGGTGGAGGTGGTGACAGCCTTGACGATGAGATCGCGGACGCTGGGTCCGGTCCTCTTCGGCCCTGTCGCCGCCTTGGTTGCCGGCTTGGCTGCTGCCTTCTTCGGGCCCTTGGCCGGCGCTGGAGTCGGAACTTCTTCTACCATGTTCCTCGATGTCAGTCAGGGAGTTGTGATGTCCTGCAGCGGGAGGCCGTTCTTAAACACACCATGAGAACCATGGAGACTCAACCCCGCCCGCCGCGGCTCGCCGTGCACCGAAAACCGGGATCTTGTGTTTTCTTCTCACCGCTACCACGACTTAAAATCACAGTGGAAGAAGCGACAGGTGTCCGCGGCGGTGACAACCGGCACCGGGCCCGTGTGTCTTCAGGTCGGAGGCACGCAGAGCTCCGGGGACCGGGGCGTTATGCCCGTGGAGCCCCTAAACCTCGCCTGTTCACCGCGGGGAGCGGCGCCGATCACCGTGTTTTCCCACTAATTTCTCCCCTAAAATGGTTTGAAATGCTCCGGAGCTCCATCAAAACCAGCTCCCCATCTACCCCAAATGTTAGTCCAGGGGCCCGCTGTGAAAACACTCAAGCTACCGATGATTATTTCATGATAAACTGAGGCTTTGTGTCGGCAGCAAACACACCGAGGATCAGGGCAGTGGTGCCGGGCCGAAGACATGTGTCCTGCAGGCTGCTGCTGCAGTGGTTCACCTCTAATGTCATTAATAACAAAAATACAATAAATCATAACATGATGATTCACAAAAAGTCATTTAACAGTTTCCCTCTTACACTGGAAAATAAATGACCTGATTTATACCGTTTATATGACTTCCTTCAGATATCAGTGACAGAAGCAGAGACTGTACAAACACACCAAACTTCATCATATTTTATATTATATGTATTTTATTGATCTACAGCTGAAGGGACATGAACTCAGTACTTTACAACTAGTATATATGTATTTTTTTATATGTATATCAAATTGTCTGTGTGAAGGATGATAAATATGGCCTCTTAGTGGCTTATAAGAGGCCATTTCTCTTCTCCTTTAAAATATAATTTATTAGTCATTCACAGACAACTTGATGAATACATAATAAAGAAGACATGTGTTCTTTACCGATCAATAATTCTGAAATTGCTGGTAAAACAAAGTTTGGAAGAATCTCCTCAACAAAGACACAAAGGCCCGGTAACAACACATCAGTATTTTCCTTCTCATGGTGAAGTGACACCAAGTTTTATCACCACATCCTCTCAATACTAGTTGCAAAGTTCTGGGTTCATGTCCCGGTGTGACCCGTGCACCAGGGACTAAACCCTGCTCCTCCATATTAGCAGACGAGACATGGACTGATATGTGTTTGATGGTTAAATGAGTTCTGTTCAGTGGAAGGAAGTGGATCTGCGGTGACAGATTATATACAATAATGATTATTCATCAATCTGTCCGAGGTCATTATTGTATGAAGCATCTACACTGTGAACACTCAGTGTTATCACATCACTTTCTTTACCCCTGATCCAGCATCTGTTAATAAGTGTCATAAACACGTGTCAGCTGAAGCTGCTGCAAACAAACTGTTGGGAAGTAGTTAGAGGTTTAAATCAGAATCCTCTGTTTGTGATCATATTGATGAGTGGCGAGTCTCATTAAGATTCATGTGAACCATGTGACCATGTTTACCCTCATCAATGCTGGTAAAAACTACATCTTGATGTTTTCCTTCACTTGACATCTATTGCACTTCTGTCCTTGCTGGATTCTCACATGTGTCTGAGGTTTCTACATATTTTTACCTGTTAAAAGGATTTTAGTAGTTTTCCCTTACTCTTGCTGAGGGTTAAGGACAGAGGATGTCTCACATGTGACAAGCCCTATGAGACAAATTGTGATTTGTGAATATGGGCTGTACAAATACAATTTGATTGATTGAGACTGAGAATGGAGCCAGTGAGTGTGTGAGTGGAAGCATCAGGACGGTTTGTCTCCGGGAGCCGGTGGGTGGCTCTTAAAAGAGCCGTTGTGTGGCAGCGGGTCCCTGCAGCAGTTCACTTGGAGCTGGTGTACTTGGTCACGGCCTTGGTGCCCTCGGACACGGCGTGCTTGGCCAGCTCCCCGGGTAGCAGCAGGCGGACGGCGGTCTGGATCTCCCTGGAGGTGATGGTGGAGCGCTTGTTGTAGTGAGCCAGGCGGGAGGCCTCCCCGGCGATGCGCTCGAAGATGTCGCTCACGAAGGAGTTCATGATGCCCATGGCCTTGGAGGAGATGCCGGTGTCGGGGTGCACCTGCTTCAGCACCTTGTACACGTAGATGGCGTAGCTCTCCTTGCGGCTCTTCCTCCTCTTCTTGCCGGTCTTGCCGGGGACCTTGGTCACCGCCTTCTTGGAGCCCTTCTTGGGCGCTGGAGCCTTCGCTGGTTCCGGCATCGTTTCAGTGGATCAGATATGAGGAGGAGGAGGAGCGGCGCGGCTTTAAAAACATCACATGCAAATGAGACTGTGCGGTTCCCCCTCTGTGATTGGCTGAGCTGGTCACCAGGCAGACGGTGAAAGGTTCTGAACGATGTAAACCAACAGAGAAGAAGAATTTATAAACTCCTATATTAATCTAACATTACACATGACAATTAATTATCATATGATATATTATGTTATCATAATTATTTATTAATAACCATATGATACATTTGTGTGTTTGATTATATAGCACACACTTCATACTCATACTATGTATATAAACAATTACTATTTCAGCTACTCACTTGCATACAGCTGTGCATACATTTCAAAAGCCCATACAAAGTGGGAAATCTGTAGTTTATCACAACTTACTAATAAAATAGGTTTGATTTCTGTTTATTTTCTCCATGTTCTTCTACAGATTTCCCCATTATTAGTATGGCCTTTTGAAATGTATGTACAATTGCGTTCAGTAGTTAAATGAGTTTCACTCAGAGACGGTTTCTGCCTTCTTAGGCGCTGGGGCCTTCCTTGGTGCCAGTGGTGTATAAAGTACTTGAAAGCCATACTTGAGTAAAAGAACAGATATCTTACCTGAAAGTGACTCCGGTAAAAGTAAAAGTCACCCGTTAGGAAAGGACTTGAGTAAAAGTCTTAAAGTAGCTCATATTAAATGTACTTAAGTGTTAAAAGTGCTTTTTATGCAAAGCCTATACAGACACAAAACAACCCAAATTTGTTCTCTTCAGGATTTATTTCAACTGACTGAAAAATTATAACAACAATATACATATAATGTATCATTTTACAAATTCGGAACCCCTGATGCTGAGGCTCAAATAGTATTGGACTAGTGCATCTGAACTTGTAGGGACAACAAATAATCAAAACAACAGAATAAACAAGTGCCTCTTGTGTCTATAAGAACACTAATAAACCACAGAATAACCACTAAAAAATTCTGTAAATATCACTAAACATGGACCTTTCATAAGGAGCAGGAGTGATACACAATGCCCCTTATGATAACTCAGCAAAGGGAAACAAGTTCTAGGCACATTGATTCTGTGGATCAGATGAGATGTGCGGAGGAGGAGGAGCGGCGGAGCGGCTTTACACACATCACATGAAAGGCATGAAAGACAATTTAAACTTGTTCATAACCTATGAACAAGTTGAACAAGTTTAAATTGGTTCATCAATGAAAGGCAGACGATCATAGGTTATGAACAAGTTTAAATTGTCTTTCATGCCTTTCATGTGATGTGTGTAAAGCCGCTCCGCCGCTCCTCCTCCTCCTCACATCTCATCTGATCTACTGAAACGATGCCGGAATCAGTGAAGGCTCTAGCGCCCAAGAAGGGCTCCAAGAAGACCAAGGGCCCCGGTAAGACCGGCAAGAAGAGGAAGAGCAGCAAGGAGGTCTACTCTAACTACGTGCACAAGGTGCTGAAGCAGGTGCACCCCAACACCAGCATCTCCACCAAGGCCATGGGCATCATGAACTCCTTCGTGAGCGACATCTTCGAGCGCATCGCCGGGGAGGCCTCCCACTTGGCTCAGTACAACAAGCGCTCCACCATCACCTCCAGGGAGATCCAGACCGCTGTCCGCCTGCTGCTGCCCGGGGAGCTGGCCAAGCACGCCGTGTCCGAGGGCACCAAGGCCGTGACCAAGTACACCAGCTCCAAGTGAACTGCTGCAGGGACCCGCTTCCACCAGCCCCTGTTCCTGGATTCTCAGAAATTCCTCCAGATGTTTCTCGTTAGTTCTCTCTCTTTTTGGAATGATCTTTGACCTGCTAATGGATGGGTGGCTTGTGCTGTCTCCAAGTTTCTAGAGCCCGTCCTGACCTATAACTTCTTTTCAATAAACTTTATTATACAAGCAAGTACTGGGTCCGCAGAGAATTATTCCTTCATCATCTTCATCACTCTCCTGCTTGAAATACACGACAGTTCAATGTTCACACTCACACACTCACCGGTTCCGTCCTCCAGTTTCCATGAAGCTCATCAGAGCCGGGTGGAGGGTCCAGGTCCCACGGGTCACATGGTTCACATGAATCCTAATGAGACTCATTACGCATCAATATGAACTAAAACACCAGATTACAAACAGCAGCTTCTGATTTAAACCTCAAACTAGATCCCAACAGTTTGTTTGCAGCAGCTTCAGTTGACACGTGTCAGTGATTGACAAGGTGCAAAGGAAGTGATTGTGATAGCACTGGACTGATGGTACTAGTGTAGATGCTTAATACTATAATAATGAACTTGGATAGATTGATAATTATATTGAACTGTCAGCTCCTCTTCCGTCCCCTGTCCAGTAACTAAGAGCTGAACAGAAACCCTAACCATAATTGAGAGAAACTCATTTAACTACTGAACACAATTGTACATACATTTCAAAAGGCCCTACTAATAATAGGGAAATCTGTAGTTTATCACAACTTACTAATAAAATAGGTTTGATTTCTGTTTATTTTCTCCATGTTATTCTGAAATTGTTTGTTATTTCTAACACTGTGATGGATTAAGATGCTTTTTTATAATATGGTGTTTGATTAAAACAACAAACCACAATCCCGTCATTCTCTTTGTGTCCTGCTTCCCTGTTCCAGCAGGTGTCGCTGTTGGCTGTGGATGAAATGCACATGAACTTGCCTCACATGACCAAAGACATGTACTGGAACGACTGTGACGCTCGACCACCGTACACGCTGGCTGCCGCCGACTACTGCATCCCCTCCTTCCTCGGCTCCACCACAGACATGGGGTCAATACGCAGTCACGCATATTTGACATGTTAATTATTTGTTTGTTTCAACCAATTGAGCTGATTGGTTTAAACTGATCGTCTCGATATTTTTGCTGATGCTGAAAGTTGTTAGCAGGGATTCATTCTGAGCTTTTGCTGTTTTTACTGTTAAGATAATAACATATTCTACAAATAGATATATTATAGACCTAATACATCATCATTATGGAAGTGGAACTGTTATTGTCCCTCATAGTGTTCATCTCAATCCAAGTCTGAATTGAACTGTGACTGATTTTGTTGATAAAACTATTAAAACCTCAGCGACTCAACAAACAGTCCAAAATTTGATCCAACGTCTCTTCCAGACTCTCAGACATTCTCCAGTTTGATGAGGCCGACATTAGCGACAGTTGTCCTCGGCAACCGGAGTGTGTACTGACCCGGCGCCAAGAGTCGGTAATATAATGTATTTTTAACTTTGCCAACAAGGTTGTGGTTTAATTCCGGTTTAATTATTTCATTCATAAACTAGAACTCTCTAAACTTAATTTGCAGGTTCTTGGGCGAGTCCGCCGGCTGCTGAGCGTCCAGGAGCCTCCTGAACTCCGACCTCCTCGACCCATCTTCAAACGGCACAGCAGTGATGCAACAGGAAGCTTCTTCCCGGACTTCAGGTACAGTTCTCTTCATTGTGGTCATGTTCTTACATAGGAACAAATCTCAGATAAGAAAACATTGGTGAATGTCACAATCTTCAGGAAAACTGTGTTAGTGGGTTTTAAGAAGAACTCTCTTTGTGAAGGAGGCGCACTGATCTTTGTGTTCTCACTTCCTGTTCATTCAGGCTCAGTCCAGGTGCAGGTGGCCTGGCCCCAACCCCCTCCCTGGTCACCTCCCCTCCTCCCATGGACACCTTGTCCACATTGAGGGAGGTCAACAGTAGCCCTGCCTCCCCTGAGGTCTCCCCCTCTGCTGTGTTCCCCCGGCTTCTCATCAGCCCGCCAGTGTTTGACGTCTGGAACAAGACAGATTCTTCTGCCAACGCCGAGGAGGCGAACGTCCACAACGGTTTGGATCCTTCCTCCACGGAAGAGGCGCCAGGCCTGGAAAATCCAAGGTGATTCATCATGTTCTACTTAAAGAGACAAAACATTTGAGTCTGTACTTCTCTGTTGATACTTAAACTATTGTGCTGTGGTTTTGAGATAAACAGCCGCAGCCAGTCTCTTTGTGAACACACCAAGGAGCTGATGTTTCCATCTGTTTGTCTGTTTGTCTGTTTGTCTGTTTGTCTGTTTGTCTGTTTGTCAACAGAATTGTGCAAAAACAACTGAAGATCATCAGTAAAACTTTGATCACTTTCTTTGTGTATTTTTTTACATTCTCACAGTTTTACTGGGAAATAATTATTGGATGTAGATGAAAGAACAGGCCCATTCAGGGGATTGATATCTATGAGTGTGTCAAATTTGGTGCAGCTTGTTTGAATTTAAGGGTCTGCTGGGCAGAGGTATGTTCCAATTCTTGTTCCAATCTCATATTTATCAGTATCGATTCTTTTGACTTTAATATCCTTTGTTTTTCCAGGGCCGACTCCCTGGTTTGTTGCTCCCCCACTCAATTAGGGCCAAAGGATTTCCAGTGGACAGCAACAAATATCCAGAATCGGCAATCAACTCGACCACGAAGGCGTCAGTTCTCCCTGCAGTTTTCCAGGCAGACGTCGAAGTCGTCGGTTCGCAGCCTGCCAAGCCCGAAGGGCCTGGGGAGGCGCAGGCGATGTCTAGCTCGATTCCAGTCCAGAAGATCACCTGGTCCACCGAGCGACACTCTGCAGCTCCCGGACCGCGAGCAGGACCCCAGCTTCCAGGGAATGACTGAGGATGATGAGTCAGACAGAACCAACAACAGCAAGGACCTCGAAAACAACAACTCCCGGTCACGCAGTTCAGGAGAGAAAAGAGAACCACTCACTTAGTAACATAACACTGGGCAAACAGAACCAGTCAGTGAGCTGACGACTTCAATACGTGAACGATTTGACGCCTTAACCTTGATTTACTGATCAGTTTTGTTTAGTTACTGGAGACAAAAATGAACAAAGTTGTCATGAAAACAAGTCAAAATACGCAAAAGAATCCTGATGATGACATTTCGCACACAACCAAAAAAGAGCAAGAGCGTCTGTTATTCAGAACTCTGGGGTTTTCCAGTTCACTTCTACACAGAGTTTTTTGGATGCCACTTAGTGACTAAAAGAGGAACTGAAGGTAATCCACACCTAATCCTATTTTACACCAAAATTAGCAGCTATGCGCAGGTTTTTAGAATGTGGTTTAACTTTTAAAAGGTGTTTGATTCCTTTCACATTGTCAGTAAAGGAGTTTGCCTTTCTCTTTTTCCCCCTGTGCATCATAACCATACTGAAAACTGAGGCGCTCTCTCACATCGCTGTCTTGCCAAATTAGTGCTTTCACCCAGGTGTCTCTTTTCCATCGCTTCTGATCGGAGCCGATTTAAACCCGTGTACAAGTAGAGTCATTCGACCCGGACGTGAAAGATGTATCGTCTCACATCGCAGACAAAAGACAGACATTAGTGGGTTTTTAGAAAAGTGAAAAGGTGTTTTAAGCTCAGACTCACAGACCAAACCGATCCCATCAAGTTCTGCTCCTCAGGATTATTGACTTTAAAGGTTTCTAGAAAATAATATTTTTTTGGGACAAAATTGTTTATTTGTAACGATTGTGATATTCTCTGATTTTGTAAATGCACCTTGAAGTGAAGAACTCACTTTATCTGTTGCTGCTGCTGAATCACAACAAAACACATTTTTAGAATAAACAACCATCAATGAGAAATTACATCATTTCTTTTCGATATATTTATTGCTGATCCAGCTGTTAGCCACAACTATTTGCTCTGGTGCTTAACAGGTGCAAAGCCGACCCGGTCCTGTCCTCGGTCGAAGACGCTGTAGAACTCTGTCAGAAATACATCTCCAAGAATCCACAGGGGGCCCTCGGGGGAAAGAATGTCCACGCTCTGGAATCCACTGAAACACATCTCCCTGTCACCAAGCATCTCCTGAAGATCAGGGGAGAGAGATTTCATATTACAGAACAGTATGGGCCTTGTATTGGTAACAGGACACAGCCAGTAACAGACCAGTAGTGCCATTACCTTCCTGACATATTGTTCAGCAGTCAGTGTGTACTCGTTCCCCCCCAGGACGAACGTCACATGAGGCAAACTGGACAACCTGGCGCAGTCGATAAGAAACTAAACACACACAAAGGTTACATTCTACTTTCTGTCAAGTTTTAAGAATTCACTTTCAGATACGAGATCAATATTGATTCGGTTTTGTTTACTTCTCCAATGTTTGTGGGCGTGGCTCCGATCAGTTGCTGGAGGTTAAAGATGTCGTTGCTCGGTCCAGCGATCAGGGAAGTTCCTGTATCGACAATCGCTTGGCAACCATGAGGACAAAAGGAACTCACACCCTGCACCGCCACACTGAAACACACAGACGTCACCACGGTGTGTAAACTCTTGTTTTGTTGACTATGATGAGGACAACATGTCGTCACAGGGGCAGTTAAACATCTGCTTTTAATGCTGTAATAATGGGACCTTGTCTAATAAATCTCTTTTCACTGCCATCAGGTGGTTAATATGTGTACTGCATAGCACCCCAACATGATGTACACAGACAACACACACCTGTGTGTTTATTGGATATGGTCATGAGCTGTAACTGATATTCACTAAACGTGCCACACAAATAATTAAATTATATAAAATTATGTTTCTGATGTCAGTACAGGTTTGGAACTTTGGGGTTAAGATCAAAATAAAGATAAATTCATGTAAACCTGTCCATTTTAATCTGCCAGTATCCCTTAGCCGTCACTGGAATCCAGTTAATGGGTCCAGTGTACATCGACTCATCGGTACCACCAAGCATCAGTTCACCTTCCGGGCTGTCGCCACGTGTTTTTCTGCAGAGACACGAACACGGCAATGAAAATGCAGTTTTTATATTTATGTTTAGTCTCAAAACATTTTTTTCTTTTACGCCTCTGAGACGATTGGTTGATCGTTGACTTTAGAACAAATGTCAAACACAAGAAAGGTTTTTCTCTCCTGAATCTCCCCTGAGAAATGTGTGACTCCCTTGAATCCCCTCAGTCAGAGGCCACTGGGACAAAGATCTCTTGGATTCTTCTCTGGTACTTTGTGAAAATCTTCGGTCTACCGTAAAATCCTAAAACTCAACTGAAACTTTTGGACTCTAAGAAATTACAAGTGAATCCTCTAAATCCCCCGGACGGATCAGACTCTCCTTGACCCTCCAGAGATCACCAGTTAAAGACAGAGGATACCCCTGTGGCCACTCTGGTGAATGCTTGAATATAGTCATGACATTAATTCCTTCAAACTAGTGAAGTTGTACCTGCTGAGGTAGAAAGAGAAGACTGGTTCATCCACTGTCTTCTGCGCCAACATGTTGTCAAAAACAGGGTTTCCAAGGATCTCTGCAAGGGCCGGATAGCCCATCCCCAGAACGCCATCAAACTTCGCTAATACAAATGTGGCACCAGGCTCGTAGACAGATTCCCCAAACTCCTGGTTCTGGATGGTCAGACCACCGACCTGACGCAGAAGATAACCAATATATATTTGTATATTGAGGACATCTTCATGACATGTTCACCATGTCTTCCTATAAACTGTGGTGTCCCTCAGGGTGGGATGAAGACCTACTTTTATTTTCTCTTTATATGAAAATCTCCTTTCACAATTTTTCAGAGGCAAAGTATCTGCTACCACTGTTATGCTGATGACACAAAACTGAGTAACGGGCTTGATTCCCTAAACAACAACATATTGTACGTGTCGTAACCCGTCAGCCACAGTTACAGTCTTTCATTGTGACGTTCACAGAACAGAAGAGACCTTCAGTGTGTCTCTGGCCATGACGCCCAGCAGGTGCCCGGATCCGTAGTGAATCCCGAACATCCGACCGTCGGGATGAAATGTTGTCGAGTCAAAAGCCCTGAAACGCCTGTGTGACACTGTAAAACACACACACACACACACGCGCACACACGCGCACACACACGCGCACACACACATACACATACACACACACACACACACACACACACACACACACACGGGGGGGGGGGGGGACAGACCTTGGACTTGTTATCACACTAAACCAGAGTCAGTCCGTTCTGACCCACAACTCATACACTGACGCAGTGTTGTGTGTCTGTGTTGTGGTACCACAGGCTTGGCTGACACAGTAGGACGACGGGACCCAGAGATCAGCTGAGCCGGTGTCAAAGATCACAGAGAAGTTCTGCTCCGGCGTCCCAAGCCTGATGTCAGCGTAATACTGAGCCTGAAACACAAACAGGCAGCGTCAGCAGAATTTCACCACAACACAAGAAATACTCCCAGGTGTCATGCTTGACTTTATTCTGACGTGGGACCATGAGCAAGGCACAGAAACTGCAACACATTTAAAACCAATAAATGAATAATCAAATTGATTTTAAACAATGAGGAGGTTACATAGTGAGAGATAAAATCCTGGGGCCTCATGAGTAGTTTGGGGTTTGGAGCTTTACAAAGAAAATCATTCTTCTCTGTTCTAAGCATTTGCCAGGTTTGAACCAGCAACCTCTCCCCCTGACGGTCAGGGTCATCATTCTTACATCCATGAAGTTGTAGATCCTCTCACTGGAGCGGCCCAGACGCAGCGACGGCGTGCCGGCGGGGAAGCAGTGAGCGTAGCGTCGGCTGAACATGTCCGGCCGGTGATCCCTGAGGAACTCGTCCAACAGGCCGTCCGCTCGCAGCTGGGATCGGATTGAAGGCGCCCGCCTCAGAGGGATCCTGCAGGTGAAAGGTCAGCTTCTACCATTTACATTTACTGACTGAATTTGTTTATATCTTTAATGAGAAGAACTCATGACAAAAAAAATGTGGTTTCTTGGAGTAAAACTAACAGATTTTGACTTGAACTTGAGACTGTACATAAATCAAACCGTCCTCCTCTGGTCTTTAAGCAGAAACACTTATATGAATGAAGGTGTGTTCTTGTACCTGACCACAGCTGAGCCCGTCCATGTCCAACTCAGCAGAACCAGCAGCAGCAGCCTCGACATGTCTGTCAGTCCGTCAGTCACACTGCAGCTCAGCAGACGGTGAGGTTTATCAGAGTTCTCTGATGCTCTGATTGGATCTGAGTCTGTGACATCACAAACACTCAGTGTGTGCGTGTGTGTGTGTGTGTGTGTGTGTGTGTGTCTGTGTGTGTGTGTGTGTGTGTCTCCTCTTCAGGACCTTCTCATGTATAAACACTGGCCTCGTCAGAACCAGTGCACCTCATGGGGACCAAAGCTCAGTCTGTGCAGTGGGGATCCAGTGGTGACCCTGGAGTGGAGCCCCGGTATCGAGGTCCTCGACTGATCACTACTCAGTCTCAGATGTCAATCATGCTGCTTGGCCCATTTAACAAATCAAATACATGCAATTGTTTTTAGGTTGGCCCATGTCCCATCTGTTTCCTCAGAGGAGGTGGATGTATAACTTACTTCAGCCAATAGATAGAGATTAACTTCCTTCACTTCTGGAAGCCTTCATGCTATTAAAAAGTCTCTGGATTTTTATTCTCGCTCTTCTCTCTTGTGAACTTAACGTGTAAATTTATGCAGATTCGTGGAGACGTAAAGAAAAGTTTCACAGCACTTGAGTCACGACAGTAACTGACAAACCAAATCTGTCAGTTGCTCTCAGGTCAGTAACCTCTGATTTCCCCTGAACTCAACGTGTGGTCAGTGTTGACTCGGAGGTTTTGGTCACTTTGACCCAACGAGGCACAAAAATCCAGAGGAACAAATAAACAAGCACTTTACCTTCAGATGAACTGAGATTTAACCAGAATCTGTTTAATTCACAAAACAGAAAAGTTGCTCCAGAATAAATTATCTAAACTGAAGAGATGAAGTTTATTTATTATGCAAAACTAAAATCGAATCAGTTTTTAGATTTTACACTTTGTCTTGATGCTGTTGAAGTTTGAATAGAAATGTTCTTTTATTTTTATATTATATATTATGAACACATTTGAACGCTGCTCTTGATCTTGCAATGCATTGTGGGATGAGAAAAGTCTTGCAGTGGATAACATTGTGAGTGAAAAGTGTTTTTATTTATTAACTTTATATGAATTTAGATATTATATTTTGTGGATGTTACTTGTAAAAGTGATACAAACGCTAAACACTCATGAGCCACGACTTTAATAAAACAGGCAAACTACTGACGATGATTGGTTCATTTATTTCAGTAAACAAAAACAACATCCAAACTTCCTTTCTAAACGCTAAGTGTGCTAACGTTAGCTCAAGTAGAGTGCTGCGGCTTTGGCTAATGTTAGCATCAGAAACAAACTGTACGAACTTATCCACTGTTAGCGTTCAGTCCAGCTAGCATTAGCAGTGCATCCACAGTGAGTTTAATGACAGAGAAAAAAAGGACAGCGGAGCGTTTCTTTGATTTGAACGACAAAGAGGTTATAAATAACAAAACCGATGCCCCTCGTTCTTCTTCATCTTCCTCTAGCAGGGGTGATGGTCGGGAACTCTCTTCCTGTAAATAAATAAAAAACAACATTAAGGACTGAGGAACTTCCATTTTAAAATTTATGAAACTTCATAATTCGATTCTGCAATCAGGACAACAAAATATCAAAACTTTAAAAAGCCACAACTGTTTTAACAGTAACATGGTTACGTGTTGGTATCCGTGGTGATGACTGACCTGGGAGCAGCTTTGATGATGTTGTCTACTCTCAGGATCATCTCCGCGGCCTCGGACGCACTCAGCAACACCTGACGCTTCACCTGGAACGACTCCGTGATGCCAAGCTCAGCCATGTTGCCAATGATGCCTTCAGTCATGTCTGCAGGGAAAGAAACGGGTCGGGTCACCGCCTGCTTCAGGTGACTGTCAATGTTTCTGTGCGTAAAAACCTCCAGTGACAGGTTCCCAAATCATCAGATGTAAAAACAGGCTTTTCAGAAAAGCTTAATATGTGTGTTTTTGTTCCCTGTGACTCACTCAGTCCAAACTGGTTCTTGTTCTCCTGGTGAGCAGCTCTCAGTTGAGCCACCAGGTCGGCGCTGTCGTAGCCAGCGTTGTCAGCAATGATGGTTGGCAGCTGGTAACGGTAAACAGATTTTATTCATAAGATTCATCAAAATCAAACAGTTTCAGGGGCCGACTGTAAAATAACAGATGGAGCAGCAAATCATTTTTCAGATGGTTTCTCCTGAATCTTGTCAGAGCAGAAAAAAATAAGCATTTAAAGATTGTGATTCGACTGAAGGAACTAATTTGTTCTATAACCCAACTTCCTAAGGGTCCTTGAACTCATCATGTGAGACAATGACCCTGTAACGCAGCTGAAAATCCAACGATTATGTGACTTTCAAACCCACCGCTCCACCTTCAGAATAAAAGAGAACAGACATGATCATACCATCATCAGAGCTTTGGCAAACGACTCCATGGCAACCGCCTCCTTCCCTGGCGTCCTCACGGCCAGGTCAGACACCACCTTGGCCATCAGCATCTCAGAGCAGCCTGTTGGAGGTGGAGTCAGGTTAGCGGTGGCGAGTATGTGCAGAGAAAAAGGATGTTAAACATGCGACCCTAACCTCCTCCGTAGACGGTGCGTGGCTCCTTCACGGTCTGAGCCAACACGCACAGAGCGTCGTGCAGCGAGCGCTCCGCCTCGTCCAGGATCTGCTGAGTCGCTCCTCGCAGGACGACGGTGCACGCCTCACCTGAGGACGGGGGGGGGGAGATTGGTCAGAGCCTCAGAGATGTAAACATGCATCATGCTTTCAACTGCAGCTTTGTGTGTGTGTGTGTCCGTACCCATGGCGACTCCAGAGAAGTGGATGAGTGTGTCCTCTCCGATCATCACTTCCTCGATCAGCTTGCAGTGACCGAGCTTCACCAGCTCAGGGTGGTCGAAGGTGGAGGTGATCTCCCCCCCTACACACACACACAACACAACACATCATGAATCAATCTCTCCGCCACTTGGTGTTGCCGGCACAGAAGAAAACGTAAATTAATCTTTATAGCTTTTATGTTGAAAGATGTAGAATGTGAAAAGCAAAATATATTAATAAAACCAGAATAAAGATGGAGAGAATGACTTTTTTGCTGAATCCACGGTTTGACAAATTTTTACAGTATTGGGAAAAATGGATTGTGTTTGTGACCTCACAGGATCATCACTGGTCTGTTACTGTGTGAATTGACATTTATTTCCATCAGTGTACCATCAGTATAAATGTATAGGTGACCAACTTTTTGTTCCTTGTATGTATGTTTCCTTGTATCTTTGTTTCTTTAAAAATAAAGTATATAAAAAAAAAAAAAAGGAATAAAGAAATGTATCTCTCACATACCGGTGACCAGCGCGAGGCGCTCCACACCAGAGAAGTCAGCGTGCTCGATGGCCATGATGCCGGCCTGAGCGAACAGCTGCTCTGGGTAGTTATAGATCAACTGTCTGCAACACAAGACACAAGTCAGCAGTGACGTTGGATGATACTCACTGATGTCATTTCTCCCCTTCCCTGTCTATGTCTAGAACTAAATTCTAGTCCAGGGGAGCAGCTAACGATCATGTGCATGCCTTTTTTTTTAATTTTAAGACGATCTAAATGCAATAAAACAATTAAATCCCCAAAATGATTTCCTGCCATGGAGAAGATTTGGCTATAAAAGTAAATAATCAAACACTTAATTCTGGATCCTCGTTTCTTTGTAGTTGTGTAATTTCAAATGTTTTCGTACCTGTTGATGAAACAGTTGATTCCGTGCTTCAGAATCCGGTCGACCTTCTCCTTCATCTTCTCTTTCTCTGCAAGTTCGATATCTGCAACCTTTGCTATCGAGTCCACGCGAACCCTGGAACCAAAGACCTGACACACACACACACACACACACAAAGTTTAACTTCATGCAAAGCTACAGATCTGCCTCACAGAAGGTTCGCCACTGCTACATTCACGAATCTGTGACAGAGCCATCTGTCGCCGAGGAAGCATCGTACCTTGATCTTGTCGGTGTCCATGCCGGTGTTGGCGATCAGGATGTTGACGTTCTCCATCCTCTTCGGTTGGTTCACGCCGATCTTCTTGTCCAACAGGAAACCTGGACAAACCATAAAGATGTGACGTTACAGCGACCAATCAGAGAGCAGGTCAGGGTTGGGATTGATGACACACGTCCCACGCCCTCACCTTCGTCCAGGTACGAGTCGGTGAGGCTGCCTCCCAGCTTCTTGATGACGTGGATGGCCTCCAGGTTCCCGGAGCCTTTCAGCCTCATGACAGCGTCGACGGCGAGCTGGGAGAAGTGGTTCTTGTGGTGAGTCAGCAGTTTGGAGGAAAGAGTGGTGCGGGCGATGTTGAGCAGATCCTCCTGGAAACGAGCCGGGTCATTGCTACAGGAGAGGAGGAAAAAAATTAGAAACACAAATTGAGGGGTTTGATTTTTCGTCCAGACTCTCTGAGCCGTCTCACCTGTGGTCGACGGCGGCGTCTCTCAGAGCCTCTCTGGCCACCTGGGTCGCCTTCCTCCAACCGGCGATGATGGTCTGGGGGTGAATCTTCTTGGCGATCAGGATCTCCGCCTCCTGTGAGAGATCAGTGGCGGTTAGAGAGCGACTTCTTTCCTCTCAGCAGAAACAGTGATCAGACTCTTTAAATCGTCATAATTTATTTTCAGCTGGAGAATCAACACAAGGGCGACGGGTCGTTACCCTCAGCAGCTCGGCCGCCAGCACGGTGACGGACGTGGTTCCGTCTCCGACTTCATCGTCCTGAACCTTCGACATGTCTGCAAACACAAACAGAGAAACTCATCCACTGTCATTTCTCTTCTCCAGGGAATTCCACCGTTTCATGGAAACAATTTAATTCAAATCGACTGGTTTCCACATCTTAAGTGTCACGTGTTTTTTTTAAATATATTTCTCTCCTTGTTATTTTCCTCTACAACACTGGTCCACTCTGGTTGTTGATTATTATCATCTTGACTTGTTTCATGTGAGATTCTTCTGTCACTTGATAATAAACGCAGTATCTTTGGATTCTGTGGCTGAAGACTTCACAGATTATTTCCCACGAAAGCAAAGACAATTTGACGGTAACTAATCTTCACTTGTATTAGACCTTCAGCATCTTCACTCACCAACCAGGACTTTGGCCGCAGGGTTGTCGACTCCGATGGCTTTCAGGATGGTTGCTCCATCATTGGTCACCGTCACCGCGGAGCCTTTCGATCCACTCATCAAGATCTTATCCTGAGAAACAATAAGACAGATAATTTCTTTAGTGAGGCTGGATACAGATTCTACCTTTTCAACTTTCTAGTAAAACAAGAGACTTTTGGATTGTAGAATTTAGCTTCTTTCCAAACTTAAACATAAAACTAGAATTAAAATGTACAATAATCTAAAAAGAAACTGGAATCTGTCAGATCTAAATGTCACTTGTTAAATGACGCACCATCCCCTTGGGGCCCAGAGTGCTCTTCACCAGGTCGCCGATGGAAATGGCTCCGACGAAAGACGACTGCGGAGAAAACACAAAAGCACAGTTTCGTCTCAATTTTCATTAATTAAATAATTATTTTATCAATTCAACGAGTTCCCAGCAGAATAAAACCCCACGCACCAGTCGTGCAGTTTCAGCTTTCTCTTCATCAGCTCCATGTCTGAAGATGTTGACCGGGGCCATTGATAAGGACGCCTGCAGAGAGGGAGAGAGACACGGATCAATCAACCAATCAATCAGCGTATCAATCAATGAATCAGTGTGAGGATCTGTCAAATGTGACATGTGTTCAACATGTGAGCCTGACATGTATTTGAATGAGCGGAGCAGCATCTTCAATAAAAACAAATCCATGATTTACAGACACGCTGAGCAGGATGTCTACCGCAGATCTGCAAGCAAGTCAATGTGACGTTGTTAATGTCAATTTAATGCAATAATTGATCAACGCTCAGAACGCTGATATTAAACAGATGGAATATTTCTGTCCGAGCAGCTTTGAAAGCAGCGGCGGCCGAGCCCCGCCCCTGTGATGCTGGAAACCTCGAGAAGCTTTTCACGTTTTAATTTAAGAATTTAATTTAAAACGTTAAAGATATCTACAGATAACGTTTGATGGTCACGTGAGATCCTAAACTTCACTTTGTATCTGATATTCCATCGGACGTTTTATTCATTAGCGTGAGTTGGGCTTTCTGCGACTGTCACAAAGCCCCGGTGCAAGCTAGCCTAGCATGCTAGCCTAGCATGCTAACAGCTAGCTCAGTGGAAAGAGAAGCAGTGATCTGTTCAAACTGAAAGAAGTGAGTTGACGCGTCACAGCTCAGATTCACGTTCAGGAGAAAACGCGCCGCTGCGTGGATTATCTGCGTGTTTCTCAAACTGCTGCGTGTCTGCGCTTAGCTAGCTTAGCCGCTTGCGCATCATGACGCCCATGTGCTTCCCGGCCGGGGCAGCGGGGCTAGCTGCTCGGCTTCCGGGACGAGCAGCGGCCGCAGCCCGTTGCTCGTCCCGCGGCTCCGGGTCCGAATCACACGCAGACACGACGGGAAACATAGGAACGAGTTTTAATGAAGATGATTCGAGAGGAAACGCGAACTCACCATGATGATGTTAGAGCTGCAGAGGAGGAGGAGCGAGACGGGCGTGACCTAATGACGTATAGAGTCTGTACGTCAGACGGGATGCTGCGTTCACAGCAGGTCGCGGAAAACAGGGCACTGCCACCTTCTGTTGGGAAAGACTCACTGCTTCACTTTATAGGGTCTAGAAAGAGGACTAGTCATATTCTTATTTTATAGAATGCACTAAATAGAGGATTATAGATTAATTATTCTATATATTTAGTTCATTGGGAAAAGAAACACGCTTTTAGACACTGCTCGGCAGGTTTCCTCTACATCATCATTATCGGAGGTTGATAATGAACAACATGAGCTGGTGGAAAATCCTCCAATAAATTTTACACTAAGTATTAATCTTTAAGGTTAAAATAGAACATGTTGAATGATAATCTTTAAATGTAGGAATGAGCTGGTTTACTAGACTGTTCCTTCTGCAGCCACATGGGGGCGTGAAATCAAATCCCTGCACCAAAGTCGTATAGCAGTAAATGATGGTGGATGGGGGGGAAACCAAATTTATTTAACAGGTAAAAAACAACAGTCAAAACATCAATATTTTCATCTTCTGCCATCATTTGCTCTTGTTCAGGCCCCGCCTCTTTCCTCTGTGACGGGCAGTCTGGACGGGCAGACAGTACATGTGCATGGGAAACTTCCTGAAGTAGCTGCTGACCCAGGGTCTGGGGGGGGGGGGGGGGGGAACAAAGACATAGTCAACGAATCTGCAACCGCACAAATCAGACATAACATCACTATCGCATGTTCAGCTCAGTGTCCAAGGTTAAATCCTGACATGTAGCAACGCCCCTGCTTCGGCCTGTTCATCTGTGTGTGCATGTGTGTGTGTGTGCGTGTGTGTGTGCGTGTGCGTGTGCGTGTGCGTGTGTGTGTGCGTGTGTGCGTGTGTGTGTGTGTGTGTGTGTGTGTGTGTGTGCGTACTTGGCCACTCGCTGGCTCAGACTCAGGTAACAGAGGTTTTGCAGCAACTGGTTGTTTTCCTGTTGACGGAGGAATTCGGCTTCCCGTTGCCGCTCGACGTCCAGACGCAGAGTTTCTCGAAGCTCCGCCTCTATACAACCCAGCTGAGAAACACACAATCAGAAATATTGAGTCTTTGCCGGAGCTCGTAAAATCTGTTTTTTATATTTTATTTAGAATTTGCTTTGTAACTCGAGTTCGTCTCTTTTCCGATCAACAACAGCTTGATTTAAATCTCCTCCATGTTCCCTGTTGTACTTGCGTCGCTCTGTTTACATAACATCGTCTTCTGCATTACCGCCACCTGCTGGACTTGAGTGGAACAGCTTGTTGTAGCCGTCGGTTGCTCGTACATCAATTGGACTCGTCTCTCCGGGTCTTGAGACGATTGTGGAAATGCAAACAAACGTCTTCAGGGACCTTTTAAAAAGTTCCTGCGACTTAAAGTTCCACGTAATTTATAGAAGAGATTCCAACAGAATAATCTCTAAAGGTTTAATTCCAATTACAATCATGATATTGTCCATAATCAACCTTATATTTTCTTATTGTCAATAATTCAAGAACTAAAGCTGTAGTTGATGAAGTGACCTGCTCAGGAGAGAATGAAATGTTTCACTGACCTCTAGAGGGCGCAGTTTCTCCCCCCACCTTAAAGGGTCAGTAGACACAAGTGGTTTGATCTCATTGTTCACCTCCTCCAGCAGACTCTTGTTCTCCTGCACCTCCTCCTGCTGCTCATACAGAGACAGAGACACCGGATCCGACGGACGCATCACTTCCTGTTTCCTCACCGCGTCCACACCTGGTTCGCATGCCCCGCCCCCTCCTGACTGCCGCTGGACGATTGGAGGCAGGAAACAGGAACTGACGAAGGAAGAGAGAGTGATGAGGTCATGTTTCACTTCATCATGTTGGCGAGCTGCTCATGTGCTGCGAGTGTACACACACATACAGACACACACACACACAGACACAGACACAATGATCCTCCATGTAAACCAGTTTCCATTCAGATTTGTTTACAGTCGGGTCTGATCACAGAAACGTATCCATGTGCCAAGGTCACGGTTCGGTGGAGAGTATCACACACACACTCACACAAACACACACACACACACACACTAACACTCAAAAACTCTCACACACACACACACACACACACTAACACATACACAGC
The DNA here is from genome assembly GCF_963576545.1 of Limanda limanda. Classification (NCBI taxonomy): domain Eukaryota; kingdom Metazoa; phylum Chordata; class Actinopteri; order Pleuronectiformes; family Pleuronectidae; genus Limanda; species Limanda limanda. Next base: position 21,885,000 of record NC_083636.1, on the reverse strand, counting down.
CTTATCAGATTGATCCACACAGATTGAGTTTCCAGTTCCTCTCAGATGAAACGTTTCCATTAAAGTTTTTAATTGGATCCATTTTGTTGATCATTTTATTGCAGTTTTAAGCAAAGTGTCTTTTTTTATTTATTAAATAAACATAAATAACTTAGATGAATTTTGTGAAAGTTCCACAATTGTCCGTTTACCTTTGCTCTCTGCTGTCTGACTCCTCCTTAATCTGCGAGAGATGTCGAGCTCCCATCCTGCACTGCAACACACACACACACACACACACACACACACACACACACACACACAGAGGATAGTGTATCAGTTAATTACATGTTCTCAGAGGACTGACGGAAGCTGGTAAGAGGAGAGAGAGACAATTTCCCTTGATGACAGTTACCGTGGTGACAGAAGACATCTGTCCGTCAGTCCTCAGGCTGACAGGCGACACCACACACACACACACACACACATAGACACACACAGCAACAACTGAGTACATAGAACTTAGCAGCTGAAGAAAGTAACAGCTGCTTTTGTTAAAGATTTCAAATGTGTTATTTCCAATTCGCCAAATATATATATAAATCAAGATGAACAGGCTCCTAAAGTGCCCTCCCCCCCACACACAGATATTCATAACAGCCCATAACTTGATGGCACTAGAGGGACGATCATTGGCTCATAGAATCCAAAGGGTTGATCCTCTGGGGAGCAGGAGCACCCACAGAAAGCACCACAGACATTTCACAAAGAGATATGAGGCGGACAATTGTCAAATTCAAAAAATTAGCAGATATTTTATACGCGTTGCTTTGTTAATTTAACTTATAACATAAAAACATTGAGAACAGAATAAGTCAACAATGAGTCTTCAGTTGAACAAACACGTAATTCAAGCAACGAGACATAAAACCTAAAAATCATTAAGTTAAAAACTGGAATTTCTATTTTTTTATGCAGGGACAGTATCATGGTAATTAAGTAATAATGAAACAACTAAAGATATTTAATCATCTAAATGTGGCAATACGTACGTTGTGCTGAGCTTCCATCTCCGTCCTCCTGCTTTGTGTGTCTGTGTGTGTTTGTGTGTTTTGTTACCCTACTGCAACTTTACCTTCCTCCTGCAGCTGAGCCATTTGTCTCAGACACCTCATTAGGTCGGAGTTTCTGCTGCACCTCCTCCACCTGAATTAGTCATCAGTGTGTTTTCAGTGGGTTTGTGTCGGTGCACAACTAGAAGCTGCTTGAATCCCCCGACCTTAGCAGGTGTCCAGCTCTCGATGTGAATGTAAAACAGAGGAAATAATGTTTAATTAAAAAACCTTTATGAAAATGACAAGTCAGGATGTGGTTAAACACCATCATGTTGTATATATGGAGTTCCCCACCAGGGGGCTCTAGTATGTTTCTATCAACAAAGTGTTGAAATTAAAGAAATACGCTGTTGTCTAATGAAACTAGTGAGCTCAAGGTAATGATGTGCGATTCCTCATATTTACATAAAATTACAGAAAACTAGGTCTTTGATTTTCTAGTTGCTGAAGTCATGATTGTAAATATTCATCTGACTGAGTGTCAGGTTCTCAGAGATGCAATATGACCGGTGGCCACCAGGGCGCTACGCTTACCTTACCCTCACAACTTCTCCAAAAAAGCAAAATTTTCTTCAATTTCTTTAAACAGAAGCTGAATTTCCTGTTTGTCTGTGACATTAATTTATTAGAATTAAAGGAAAGAGTTAATAAAATCAAAATGACAAATTCACACAAAATGATCAAAATGCAGGTTATACTCAGAGAAGACGTTGTTCTCATAGTTTTCTTTGAATTCAGAGATTAATCTCAGAATTCACATTATTTATTGTACATGTGATCTCCCAGAAGAATAACAAACAAAAGTACTTTGCAAAAATAAATTCCACAAATATTTTACTAACTAAAAAACACGATTCACAAAACTTTGTCTAATTATTTAATTAATATTCTTTAAGGTGAATAAAAATCGTTAATTTATCACTAATATCTGGATGTTGATGACAGAAACTTTGACCTAAACTTTTCATCACTTTAATCTCCATCGTGACGTCGTGTTCTCGACTTGCTGAACATTAACGTCAATTTCAGAACATAAGAGGAAATATTGTAAAATCTAAAATCACTTTGCAGTGATTGTTTATTATTTCAGCAAAAAAGACATTTGCATGTTTTAAAAAACAATTTCTCTGATGATCATCTTTGTGAGAATATTTAATTGACTTGTATTTAATATATTAAAGTGTGACATTGTGAGGAATCTGTCTTTCAATGTGTGTTGTGCAGTGTCTGAAAAAGTGGAAGATGTAGTCAGTGAAGAGCGCCCCCGCAAAGTGATGGTCGGTATTGCAGTCAGCTTGAGCCTGGAGAAAGACAAAAGTCGTAATTATTGACAAAGTCGTCACATTAGGAGATAAAAGTGTTTTTCAGTTTCTTACAGCGACGGTGGAGCGGAAGTGATACGAGCTGTGGTAGAGTCGAGCCACGTGAAGAGGCCACTCGTGTTTTCCCTGCACAAACAAACCAAAATACACTTTTTATCTTCAACATCAGAATCACTATGAGGAGTTTTCCTTTGTTTGATCGTCCTGTCTCCAATATGATGGTTTAACCAAAAACAAAGGAACATAAAATTTAAATGTTGGATTATTTTTGCTCTCGAGCAGACTTGTTCGAGAAACATCTGTCAAATAAATGTCTACGTCATATTTGGGGGTTTTTTGCGATACTTTTTATGGTGTGTCTTGTTCGGTGCGTCAACATGTGTGTCCCTGAGTGACGGGTGTCCATGTCCTGGATGAGTGTGAGCAGCCGTGATTAACGTGTTGACGTCCCGATGTGAAGGAAACGCTGCCACTCGTCCATTATTCATCACAGTTCCCCCACTCTTCCTGCATTATTAACTGTCATGGTAACCAGTCAGTTGACTGGAACCTCAGTGACAACACATCACACACAAGCAGTTTTCACAAAAGATCTGGAATCTCCTCGTGTTTCCAAGTTGACGTCTTCGTCTTCTACGTGTACGGCTCCTCTTCTTCATCCTGAGATATTTGTGTTCTTCCAGTTTCACGTCCGTCACGTGTTAGAAACCTCATCAACATGTCCACTCGCTCACTGGGAAGCTTCCACACATTGTCCTGCTGGTTCCTCACATGGACTCACTCTGACATGTTACACACATTTTACCAGGAGGCTGCAGGAGAAGATCCAGAACATGTCCAGAGACACTGACTTGGAAATCACATGATCACACAAGGGCCTTTCTACCAAATTGCATTCGCTAACAAGTGGATTTCAGATTGAATCAAGGATCAGTCGACGGCTGCTCATTTTTATTACCTGAGAGTTCGATGGGTATCTGCTTCCTGTGACAGCGTTTTTATCCTGCAGAGCAGAACAGGCTGCAGACTCATCAAACGAGCACAGATAAACCACCAGCAGCTCTGTAGAACTACACACAGACAAACTACATTAGATTCACTTGTTCTTTTCAGATTTTGTCTTTAATTAAAATACGTTTCATGAAATAAATCATCTTGAAAACAGCAGCAAGTTTTTTTAGATGATTTATTTCACATTATAGAATCAAAATAAAACAAATTTTAATTGTATGAACATTTTCATCAGTTGCCACCTCTTCATTTAATATACATCTACTTTATGTCATCTCCATCTAAACAAAACCCACATAAAAATAAGTAGTCCAATGTTTTAGTGATGAAATTAATATTTCCTGTTCAGTTTGAAGTTTATTATCTTGTGTTTTCGAGCAGGTTTAATTTCTTACTTCATGAGCAGAGTCACTCTCATGTTGACCGGGACAAAGGGGCTGATGGGAACTCTGTAGATGAATCTGCCTGGACTGAAACATATAGAGCCTGTTATTTTTAAAACAGGTTTAAACATTAATCTTTATATTGCTGTTAAATGAATGTAATAAAAACAGGCTGATTCCTTCACGTACCCACAGTCGTCTCTGAAACAGTATTTACTGTCGATCAGCTGCTGGTTCTCTTTGATCAGGAAGGAGTGGATGGTGGTGTTTCTCCCTGATGGAGGCACAGAGTGAAGCACAGAGATTTAATCATCGGGGTCAAACTGTTCATTTTACACAAACAACCAAGTCCACAAGGGGGCAGCAGTCAGTTCTCTACAGTGAATCTATTACCACAGACATCTGCTTCTTCATATTCATCTAATTCACAATCTGTCAAAAGCAAATCCTTGTGTGTTTCTTTAGGTTGAAAGATGTGAAGCGAGGACACTTACAGTCTCTGGCGCCTTCCAGTACGTTATAATGCTTTCCTGCAGGACAAATAATACAAAAAACATTAAATCGTGAATCGTGTGTTTTAATATTTAGCGAGCGTCAACCTCTTCTCACCTGTCACATCTGGTTTTCCTGCTCCACCTGATTCGGTGGTGTTGAATTCAGTGCTGCCCTCCAGTGGTGACGGGCAGCAGTACACCTCATCGCAGTACAGCAGGTCACAGAAGTCCACGTCTGGGGGCCAGTGGCCGGGGGGGCCGCTGGGCGAGACTGGGAGAGAAAAGTTTTCCATTTAAAATGTCGACATGATACATGATGATGATTCAGGTGATATAAACATGAACATTGTGACGTCCTCTGTGTAGCATCAGTGTGAAGTCGGCTGTGGGAGCTTCACCTGTGCTGCTCCAGGCTGTCGTCTGCAGAGCAGCGCTGCCGTTACTGAGAGACACAAACAACCATCAGCATCATCAGGTCAGTGGAGAGGAATCAAATAAACACAAATAAAGACGAGAACATGTCAATTTCGGAATGAGATGATGGTTCATCATTGATTCATCGTTTTCAGACATGAAATCCAGACGTTTTTTGTAGTTTGTGTTTCTCATGTAAAGCAGCAACAGGAACACGTCAGGAACACGTCAGTAAACAGGTTGTTTAGCTGCTGAACGCTCCCACATGTTCAACAGCTGTTCTCTGACTGGGTCGAACACTCTTGGGCGCGATTGTTATTTACAGTTTCTATAGTTTCTTAAAGAGAGACGGTAAATAGTGACGGGATGGTACTCAGTGTCAGTTTGCTCGTTTACCTGTTGCCAGGATACACGTCAAAGTCTGTCCCCTTCGTACTCAGCACATACAGAGCCGTGAAGGAGATGATGCTGCAGACACACACACATCAATTATAAATGTTCCTTCTTCATTGAACAGAGTTTCTTCTCTGCAGTAGAAACGGAAGGTGACTCACCAGAAGACCACGGTGGCGATGAGGCTGACGACGCCGGCCTGAAACACTCGGTGCTGCAGACAGCGGACGACTTTCTGACTCCTTTGCTCCGTCTCAACCTTTACGCTCTTACACGTGTCGGCACTCGACGTCGACGACACGCTGCTGAGTTTCCTGTCGGTGAAAACACACGAGAACAGGATCTGTTATGGACGGACTCTGACGTTTACGTTCTCACATACAGCCCCTGTATGTCTAGAGTTAATTTCCTGTCTGGAAACAGCTTAAATGAATTATAAGAGTATGACAACACTGCTCCCGGTTACATTTAGTTGTTGCCTACATTTCCCATAATACCTTTTAATGCCATAATACCTATCCACAGGTAAAACAAGAGCTCAGTTTTCTGTTATTTTGACTCTTACGTATTTTTTACAGTGACAGTTGATTGTGGTCAATCACACAGTAGCCTTCAAAACCCCGAACGTCCTTGAACTATGATTTGTGTTAATGCACTGATAACATCAGTGTTGTGCAACACACACACACACACACACACACACACACACACACTCGTCACAGTACCTTTCCATGGTGTTTATGTTGTTCTGTCGTCTTCTCAGTTATATGATTCACTATGATTTAAATGTGTTTTTCTTCTTTTTATTTTCCATCAAAATCATGGAGGATAAAAAGATGAATTACTTAGTAATAAGTTACAGAACAGATCAAGTGAAGGACTTATTGAAGGTGTGAATGAAGGTAGTCACCCTGTGGAGCGCAGGCTGCCCGTCAGGCTCTTCAGTTTCGCCAGTCGACGGTTCCAGACCTCCAGGTCGTTGATTCGAACCTCCAGGTTGTCGGTGAGTTTCGAGAGCTGCTGCACCGCCCCGACATTCTCCATGAAGATCTGCTCCTGTAGGAGGAAGAGGCAAGTAAGCAAGTATGGAAGTGAGAAAGGAAGTAGGTAGGATGTAAGGCAATAAGAAAGTAAAGTAGTAAGGAAGTAAAGAAGGAAGGAAGGGAAGTACCTTGTCCACCATGAGGAAATTGTGAATCATCTCTCCATCGGTGCAGGTGACGTCTCCGACTTCCTTCACTGCTGCCGGCAGCAGCTGCTTCACCTCCTGAGCTATTATACCTGGATTATCAATTATACCTGGATTATCAATACTATTGATGTTATGACTGTTATACCTGGATAGTAAGTATTGTCAGTATGTGTTAATAAATGAGAGATTCCTTCTTGTAATAAACATGTTACCGGTCTGGTGGGTGTGGTCCATCCCCATCGTTGATGCAAACTCTGGTTTATAATCAAACTCAACGATTCTCATCTGAGTGATTCTCTTCAGCTGCTGCTCAGAGTCCACCTGAAAAACGGTTCGTACAAAATTATAAAATAAACACTTGGTAAAGTATTCAAATAATTATCAAATGAGTGGACTCGTCTCACCTCCTGAATGTTGAGTTTGACCCGTGAGTCGGACGGCTGCATGATGGTTCCCATCACCTTGGCGTTGCCGCAGACGACCAGCGCCTCGTCAGGGCAGTCAGTGTTGATGCCGACTCGACCCTGACAGACCACAGAGTCCTGCACCGCCCCGCGCTGCCACAGGGCGTCCCCGTCCATCTCAAACTGACCGGGGTTCGACGCCTGAGGGAGGAAGATGACTCTTTCACTCCGAGCTTTATGTCAGGGAGCTTTTGATTGACAGCTTTAGTTCAGTGTTGTTACCCTGACGATGATTCTCTCAGACACCAGAGCCGTCAGGAGGAAGGTGTCGTCTTCCACCGCAGCGAACAGGCCGACCACCATCTGGAAGTACCTGTAGACGCAGGCGCAGTTAGCATGTAGCATGCTGCTAACGGACTGCAGGTCGTTCAGGGGGAATCGAGCTCACCTCTGGTCAGGGTTCGGTTTTCCTTTCTTCCTCATGTTATTCGACGTCGTCTCGGCGAAGTGCAGCCGGCCGAGCGTGACCTTCGTGACCTGTCCGTCGGGAAGGTTCACCCTAGTAGTTGAGAAATCCTTTTTCAATAGTTGTTTTAATTTTTCTATTTTTACTACTTTAATCAAATTACAGATTTCACTTTATTAATCAAAAAGACATTATTAAAATGAACAGTGCGGTTTGACAAATGGCACCTGCCCCATCTCACCATGTCAAAGCTCTGTTTAATATCTAGATGACGTGTTCTAATTTGTCCTGCCATAGTTTAATAATGAACCAAAAACATTTTACACATAATAATTCTAACTTAGTGTTTTGCTCCATTTTCTAGCTGCAGCACTATTTGCTATCGTCCATAAAGTTTTTATGTGCACGCAGACAGAGGTTATAGATTCAACTTCAGTTGTGCACAAACCCTCAGGCATGTATGGGCACCCCCCCACTATCGGCATAGATTGAAGGAAGCAAAAGTTTTTTCCCTAAACTTCGACATAAATCCAGGACTGCACCAGTCTGAGGTCTGGGTTGGAAAAGTTTCCATATGAAATATGTACTTAGTGGTTTAGCTGGTTGCTGGTGCGACTGGTTGTTGGTGCATGCAGGGACTTTAAACCCGTCACCTACCTGACCGGGTGGAACGGCTTCTTACTGCGATCGGGCTGCGACTGCTCAATGGTCACCTGGTGGCTCGGAGATTCTAGCTGCAAGTACAGAACAGAAGAACAACAGATATTTTACTTTTACTGTATAAACAGTTATGGTCAAAACGTCCTCCAGTGCTTGGATAGCAAGTTCTCCCTGTGTTTTGTGCTAATGCTAAGCTAACACAGATGATTTGTAGAGATTTGAGAGTTCTGTTTGTACCTTCACTCCAAACAGTCTTATCTGGAAGTGGTCGACCTCCCGGGTCTCGTTGGGTGTTCTGACGTACTGTGGCTCTGCAGCCACACCGATCTGAACCGTGACCTGGAAGTGGTTCTTCTTCTGGCAGATGAAGGCCTCGTCAGCTGCAGAGTAGTTGAAGCCTTTATCTGCGTCAACGTGGAATGCGGGAGGAGACCTGGAAATAAAGGACGACCATTTTAGCTGAGATGATGTTGTGTGTTCAACACTCTTCAACCTTTACTCACAGTGTCTGGTAGCTGCTGCTGTACAAAGTGCTCCACTGTCCCGGTCTGTACTGCTCCCAGGATAGAAGTCCCAGATTTAGTCCAAATCCACTGGTGCCATTTCCTACACTTCCACCACAAGACCCGTCAGCATCAGTGCTGGAATGTTCGATTCCTGACGCCGTCTCCTCACACTCAGATCTCCTCCTCTTTCTACTGTCTGGGGAGCTTAAGAAAGAAATGTTATTATTCAAAAGATGAATTATCCAAGTGATGGATGATCAACAACCTCAACACTTTGATCCTCTCAACTCCCTCCAGCTGATCGTGGATCAGATCGGACTTTGACTTAGGTCAAGAAGGCTTTAGGTTTAAAAATAAATCCAATATCAGAGCTCGTCTGACTGAAGTTCATCCAAAAGCAGCAGGAAGGTTTTAATGGCTTCCAGGGTCTTGATGGTTTTACCTGTAGGCTGGCCCACCTACCGTCATGGGCTTCTGCTGACTTCCTGAATCAAAGTCAAAGGTTTACTGAACATGATCTCAGATACTTTAGTGAACTGCTGCACAACCTAGACTTCAGCTGTCCAGTTTATTAGCTCAAATTCAGCAACAGAACCTTGGGCTGTTGCTTCAGCGTCTAAGTTTGTTCTTAACACAGAAAGGCATTTAATGATTATGATATAAAATATGATATGACGATTTACGAGAGACTAAAAGTCACAAAACTGACAGAGTCAGAAATCGTCTTACTAGGCGTGCAGCTTGGGGGCGGAGTCTGACCCACAGGTTGAAGCAGGTGTGGTCGGATGTGGGACCCCACCCGGGCCGGTGCGAGGGGCAGCATAGCTGTTGGAGGATGCTAGGGAGGGAGAAGGAGGTGTGGGGGGGGTGTACACCTGCGGGCAGCTCTCTGGACTCAGGTAGCGTATGTGTTCAGGTGAGTGGTGGCTGAGCTGGTGCAGGTGAGCAGGGGCGGCGGGGGGGACGGCCGGAGGCCCAGACTTGATGTAAGTGTTTGTGAGGCCGAAGCTGTGAAGCTGATCATAGGTCAGCAGGCCGTGATGCCCGGGGGCGGGGCCACGGTCCTTAAAGCAGCAGGATGAAGACGCAGCGGATTGGGTGGTGGGATGAAACGCCTGCTGGGTCGGGTGCTGGTTCGACCAATGGGACGCCTCGGGACGGAAGTCTGGTGTTTAGAAAAGTACAATATATTAATGACAACAAACGATCAAAGTCCGAATATATTCAACACAGAAGATCTCGTTACTGAGGAAGCAACGTGAGGACGCTACCTGGCATCTGAGCAGGTGAACAGGCCTCGGAGCTGGAGTCAGGAGGAGACTCAGGGAGCATGCTGGGAAAAGAAACACACAAAAGACACGATGACTGCACACAACTGGACAAAAGACAGTGCTCAGAAACATGTAGTGTGACAATAGCAGTGATGGTATGAAGCATAAGAATGGGAACTATTATACGTCATTGAAAATGAATTGAATCGTTGAACGTGTGAAGTGTAGATTGTGTTGTGATTTCCAAAGTTTGTCGTCATTCTGTGTGTTTGTGTTAATAATGTGTTTGAGGTTGTTCGTGAGGATCTCGAGCTTTCTGATCTGTATTTACAACCATCAGCTGATAACCAACCAGGTCAATGCTGTTTTTATCTGTGTTATATAACAGAATGTGTGTCAAGGAATGAAAAGGCATCCAGGAGCAGAAGCTTTATTCTCTGTGGAGGCGATGGAGCCACAACAAACATACAAAGTAAACGCAAAGGTATGAACGAGATTTCAGAATTAGCTGTGAACAAAAACACTGAACAAGACACTGAAAACAGCTGTACTATATTTCTGTACTTTAAAGATCCGAACTCTCTGAAAGATGTCGGATGAGGTTCAGGGGGAGAATCGTACAAGTTGCTGGGATCCATGTCATTCCCGAGGTACTGCTCCAGGATGCTCGTATCCACGGCAACAGAGCTGTCCAACACACACCTCACATCCTGATCTGCACACACACACACAGACACGCACACACACACACACACACACAAACACACACACATATGTTTAAATTAATCTTTATTTGAATCTGAAGCCTGAAACTCTCAGATTTTAAATGTTCATCAAATCACATCATAAAAATGTATCTAATTCATAAAAGAGAATCTGTGAAAGGAGCTGATGATGAAGTCTCACCACTGAAGAATTGCTGCAGCGCCTCGTTCTCCCCCAGCACCTGCAGGGGCAACCGACCGACACCGGGCTCCATGCCGCCCAGCAGGGGGCCCCGAGGCTTGGGAGCGGGCCGGATTGGGGGGGGGGGGGGGGGCGCTGGAGGAGCTGCTGAGAGAATAAACACAGACATCAACAAATGTCTTCAGAGAACTTCAGGAGACAAGTACAGTCTAAATATTGTTGAAATAAATACGTCGTCTCTATCAGCTTTGTCCCTTGGCTGTTTGCCCAGGTTGAAGGTGAAAGGAGGAAAAAAGATTTACGATGTTGAAATAACGTCAAATCTGATAATGAAGCAGAGTTCAAGGTTAAAACTTTGGCCTTACATGATGAATAAAACTTCACCTGTGACCTTTGCTCCATTAAAACATTGTTTTACAATTTCCTTGAAAGACATTTCATCGCTTAGTCACTTTTTAAGTCAGACAATTTACATTAATTCCAGTTAATTGGGAGATAAACATTTATTAATACTGCAGCAGCTCAGAGGAAAATGGAAAATCTGTCATTTAAGACCTAATTCTGAACAAAAAATGATTTCCTGCAAATGCATTTAAACTGAATTAATCAACTGTTTGACTGAGTTATGATGTGTTGATATGTTCCAGCTTTAAAAACGTGTCTGAACAGTTACAGAAAAAAACATATGACGGAAAAGTTGTTTCCGTATTTAAAGATCTTTGAATGAACGTCTGATTGAAGTCGAGCAGCAGATGAATAAATCATTAACTTATATATAGATTTTTTTATGGTTAATTAGTGCTTATGGCCCATTATTAGATTTGAGGGGAATGAGTCAGACTCTACATCCGGTTCAATGTGTTCAAGTTTCATTTAAATAAATCTTTTACATTTTAAAGCTGTGATACAAAGATTCATCCTTTTATTTTAATAATTTTTTCCTCTGCAGCTGGATTCAGATCAAAGTTCAGATTTAAACAGATTTTTTGAACTAATGCAGAGGATTGATAAACTAGTAAAATAGTGTAAAACAATTAGTTTATTTAACTTTAAATGAGCTTTAAAAAAGTATTGTTTGATATTGAGGTTTGAAAATGTGAAGTTCACTGAACTTAATGTATAGAAATGAATCAACATTAAATCTGACAGAATAACTTTCTCTATATTTTCTGCCTTTTTCTTTTTCTTAAATCTCTTAATTTTGTTTCTGTTATGAACCGAAACAGAAAATAGAGAATAGAGAATTTTATAGAGAATTAACTAGATTCGGTTTTCTATGACAATGACATGTTGTTAGTTTACATAAATACATTGAAACATATTAAACATTCATTATATTTATTATATAAACACATATTAGGTTTGAATACGGATTCTTCTGTCCCGGTTTTATTATCATGGATGATGTTTTACTTTTGATTTCCAACTTATTTCTCCATATTCACATGGAAAAACAAACCTGTGATGAAATGAAGATCTGATTTGAGAAGAATCTCACAAACAGCAGCTCAGACATATTTGTTCAAACACACCTGTGTCTCTCTCCAAGATGGCCGCCGCTGGGCCGCTGGCCTCCGTGAGTTATGGAGCAGGTCGTCCTCAGGTATAATCCATGTGGAGTCAGATTCTAGATCCTGACGGTTTCCACCAACGTCTTCGATGATCGTCTCTGGTTCAGATCGAACTTCCTCAGAGCTCAGAGGAAACGTTTCTCCCAGATAAAACCTCTTGTTGTTTGTGGGGTCTGTGAATCGTCTCCGTCCGTCAGCTGGACTTTGACCTTTGAACAGGAAAATGGTAAAAGACGTTCACACACCTGACGCAGGCGTAGAGCACACCTGTGTGTGTGTGTCTGTGTGTGTGTGTGTGTCTGTGTGTAAATAAACCAGGCAGCGTTCTCAAAGGACACACCCACAACCAGACACACACACATGTTGATATCTCTGTACACGAGCAGACGAGTCGCCTCAGTTTCCTCTTTTAAACTCGTATAAAAGCAGTTTAATAAACCACATGTTTGTTTTGTTGCATTAACTTGTTTAAAATGTGCATTTTAAAAATTACTCAGGTCTTAATATATTTATGTTTTCATAAATCATCCTTTTGCCTATTTGTTCTCACTGTGATGTATTTCAGGGTCCGTGCCAGCAGGTGGCAGCACAAGCACAAGCTCAGTTTGTGTCATTCACTTTGAGAAGAAACGTGTCGCAGCCAAATATAAGAAATTTATTCTAATACAAAAAGTTCTCGAAACCACTTGTCTGACAAACAAGCTCCTCCCCTTTATCTTCACAATACATCAAAGAAAATAATAAAAAACTTTATTCATATATCACTTTTCTTAACATTGTAAAAACTAAAGAATAATAATTAAACCAGACTAAAAGTACATTTTTAACAAAAAGAAGATATACAGTGTTAAACATAAACATATACATCAAATATAACCATAATAATATATAGAGACAAATTAATACCAAGACAACAGCATTAAACAACCTTATGGCAGCCGATAAAAATATTATAATAATTCCGACAGCAGAAAATGTTTCTACAAATCAAAACAAAGAAATTGAATACATGAATATTTTAATCACATAATAATTTGCTTTCATATCTTAACATTGATTTCTGAGGTTTTGTAAAAGAGGAAAAGGGAAAATACTGGTTTTCTTGTTTCAGAGATTTTTGCTGAAACATGAAGTCAAACTTGTTGAAGAAGCTTCAAGAGGATAATTAACGTTCAATAACTTTACCACCACATTAGTGAGTCAGAGGCCGTCCCGGTGATTTCTGGGTAATTGTGCGATTGTTTTAGGATAAACTCAGAGTGACTCACCTCGACTTGGTTTTGTTCTTCTGGGCCACCAACTAAAAAAAGTTGAACGAACAATTTTTTATATAAAGAATATAGCGTTCAGAGAATAAATATCAACAGAGCGATGATGAGTGAACGTTTGCTCCTCGGTGACTCATGGTTGAAGAAACAGGAAGTCCTCAAACAGGAACAGGAAGTGAGACACCTGAGGCTCGTCACTGTGAACAGGTGAGCGATGATCCAGGAAGTGAGTGTGTTGTCATGGAAATGTCTTCTGTCTGCACATGATGCAAGGTGTGAAAGGTTCCACAACAACGGCTGCTTTGTTATCTTTGTCAAATGATGATCCTTCAAACCTCTGGGTTTGTGCGTCTGACGTATTAAACTAAAGCTCGATCCCTTCGTCTCGTGGATCCTCATGTTTCAGTGAGATGATGTGGAACGATGAGTTTAACTCAGTGTGTAATCGTTCAGGTTCAAACCTTTTTTAGTCCCAATGAGTCACAGCAGTTTGTGGGTTCAGACTCAGACCGATGAAGATGATGACGATGATGATGAGGAGGAGGAGGATGATGATGATGAATCATAACACAAACTATCAGACGGGGTTGTTCTTCAGCTTTGTGTTTTCTAAAGTGATGATTTTTTTAATAAAGTTTATTTGGACTGAGAAAAGATAAAAATGTAATAATAATGTTGATGGTCACGTTCGGTCATCGTCTGATGTCAATATTCACGTGAACGGTTGTTTGCTTAAAAAAAAGAAGAGATAATAATGAAAAACAGAAGTTAACACTGAGGCCTCGTTCCACATCTGGAGACACATGCTGGTGAATAAAGGTTTGTCTTCAACCTCACGACTGTAAAATCAACAGGATCTAATCTTTAACCTTTAAACCAGCTGCTGGATTTCAGTGAGTTTGATGGTTGACTGACTTGTGATAGAGAAAACAGTCACTAACACACTGAAATATCTGAGGAGGTTTAGTGGTTCAAAGAAGAAAGGTGTCCCTCAAGGTTCCATCCTTGGTCCTCTTCTCTTCACTGCTGACATTAGATCAACTCTCTTTGACCTGAAAGCAGCAGCTTGATGAAAGTGAGTCTGATGTGTGAGTGTGAACATGAGAAAGGTTTCTCCTTCTCTCCCTGAGCGTCTGTTCTCTGTGACTCTGGTGAGTGGGTTCCATCTCCTGAGAGAAGAACTGACTGAGAGTCACAAACTGTCAGAACCAGCTGCAGCTGAAGAGTGAATCTGAACTGAGATCAGTTCAATGATGAAATCCACACAAACAGACGACAGCTCGGTGCAGTTACATCAAGTTTTTACAAACTACTACAACAGAATTTACAACAGAACATTTCAACCAAAGCTTATGTTGTTGTTTTTGTTGATTTTAAGTGCCGATCACAAAAAGTACGAAAGTTAAACTGTCGCACACATTCAAACATTTTTTTTTCCTGTTGCTGCAGAAACTCTGCCCCCACAATTTGCATGTCAACAATTTGAATTTACACGTTACAAATTAAAACCACAACATAGTTTATGTGTTGATACAAATATAAATTCACAAGTTTCTTTTTTCAAAACACATTCGGTTCCTGGAGCTTTCAAAGTCCTCCTCGGTGGGTGCAGTGTTGTCATGGAGACAGCTACCCGCTGAGAGCTTCTTTAGGTCAATGTACGTTTCCTCACTTCGAGTCGACAGTTTGACGGAATCTGGTTGATGACGACGTTCATGCAACAATTTCAGGAAGTTCTGGAGAATCTTTAGACTCATTTTTACAGTTATTAACAAAAACAAAACATTTGAAGAAGACGTTGAGAACCTTCGTCATCAGACTGTTCGTACAAACACAATCAACATCAGTTCTCACAGTCGACAGAAAGGGAACCTCAGATTGTCACAGTAATTTACAACATTAATCATCGACACATTAAAACCGTCTGAAACCAAATGTTTGATCCCTAAATTAAATCATTTTTAGTTTAATTTCATTCCGGCTGTTTACAAACTTTGAAGACGTTTTTACTTCATTCGTTGACAAAATAAATAAAAGTGATAATTTTAAAAGGATCCGTTGTTTTTTCTGAACAAGAGCTTCATGTTCCTGTTTTCAGTTTCAGCTCCGTGTCAGAAGTCGCACCAACGCTGCAGCTCTGACACACACTCGCAAAAACATCTTAGCTGCACACACACACAGACACACACACGTAGACACACACACACGTTGTAAACAGCATTTGCTTAAACATTTGGTGAAAGTTTGGTGACACGATGCTGTAAAGTCAGGATGTGTGTGTGTGTGTGTGTGTCTTCTCCCATGTGATCCAGAACTGGCCAATCAGAGATGAGCAAAAGATAATGAAGCTCAGTTCTTGTAGTTTTTCATCAACTTATTTTGACGTTACGGGAAAAAAAAAACAAAAAAAGATGATAAAGACGATGGAGAGACAAAGGGAGACAATGAAAGAGGAAGTGAGAGAGTCAGGGTGAAACGAGCCCGAGCACCATCACATGCGTACGTTTGTTTCACCGTCCTCGTCCTGCTACATGTGCTGCCACAGTCAGTGTGTGTGAGTGTCTGTGTGTGTGTGTGTGTGTGTGTGAGAGTCTAGTGACGTTGAACAACAAACGCCACAGAACGTTGTGTCTCGCTCTTCATCCTCCCTCTCTCCCCTTCCTCATCCTCCTTCGTGCCTCCCAGCGCCACCAGCGCCTGAGTCGAGTCACATGACTGTTTCTCTGCGTCCTCGTCGTACGTTGAATCCATTGTTACCATCGTCGACCTTCCTCCTCCTCCTCCTCCTCCTCCTCCTCCTCCTCCTCCTCCTCCTCCTCCTCCTCCTCGCTGATGCCTTGCTCTGCTGATGCGTTTGGCCAGCGCCGCTAGCTCCTCCCTGGCGATAGGGTTGAACAGGAGGTAGAGCAGCGGGTTGACGCAGGCCGGCAGCGGCGCCACAAGCAGCAGAACGCCCTTCGCCACGTCAGGCCCAGCGGCGGGGAGGTGCAGCAGAGAGGAGAAGGAGAGGAAGGCCACAGGGAGGTAGAGGAGGCAGTCGGAGAAGAGCAGCCAGGCCACGTGTCGGGTCAGCGCCGCCTCTTCCTCCGAGGTGGGCAGGGCTTTGTTGGCCCGACAGTAGAGGTGAGTGTAGGCGAGCGTCATGACGAGGAAACACAACGAGTCGAGGAGCACCAGGGAGACGGAGAGGGCCAGGGAAGAGGACGAGGAGGAGGAAGAGAAAGGCAGCGGCAAACAGAGGGAGGTGCTATTGTGTCCGGCCACTAGGGGGGGCAGCGTGACGGCCAACCCCAACAGGAGACACAGGAAGACAGAGAGACGCAGGGAGAACGGAGACGAGGCGCGACCTGAGCAGAGAAGAGGGAAGTTCAAAATCAAATCAAACGATTATAAACATCCTTTATTCAGACTCCAGCTCCAGAATCTTTACTCATGTATATTAAGGGTCACAATGTTTGCAGTTCTTTTACTCGTGTAAATCGTCACAACCAACAACGCTCCTCACCTCTGCCGTCAT